>NW_007245864.1:29597-44695 GCF_000164805.1 Carlito syrichta | reverse complement strand
CAGCCTCCCAAAGGCATGGGATTACAGGCTGAGCCACCGAGCCCGGCTTGTTTGTTTTTTAATAGTAGCCATCTTAACGGGTTTGAGGTGATATCTAATTGTAATTTTGATGTGCATTTCCCTAGTGATTCTTAATGATTCTCATACAAAGTTCCCATATCTTCATCTTGCATGGGGCCCTGGCAACCCTGGCACAGGAATGGAAGGGAGACATCAAACCTTTGACATCTTTTGATTTTTAAACCAAGAGATTGTGCAACCTATTCTAAAACCACTTATAAGGAGGAAAGAGGAGGGGAGGGAGGGAATATCTTTTTTTAAAACCAGTAACAACAAAGCCAGGCCCAATCAAGCACCCATCCACAAGGGTACACCCCATCTCAGGACTCACACCCTATACCCCATCTGCTACCTGTGGGTTTCTCCAGGAGTCTCGAGCATTGGGTCAGGGCCAGAACTGTGCCTTTCACTGATGTCTGTGGCAAGAGCAGATAAATTACTGACCAGCCATCACAAAGATCAACCTCAACCTTGGACCAATGGGCCACGAAGTGTTGGACCTTAGAAACACGCCCACCAGAGTTCCCCAATGAGCATGTAGACTGGTGTCCTTGGGCTTTCCTCCCTGGACTGCCCTTCGCCTGGGCTAGGGGTTTACGTAAGAGGAAGAGAGTTCAGAAGTTCAAGGGCTGGAAGGAGGTCTGTTTGTAGTTTCAAAACAAGGACGTGGACATGAACATGAACATGAACATGAACATGAACATGAACATGAAACTTGGGAGCTGCAATCCCCAGACCACTCCATGTTGAAACTGACGGGCAAGATGCCAGGAAAAGGATATGGTCCAACCCACCCTCCTTCCCTCCTCCCAGCCTTAGGATGGTGGTGATGACGACGACATTGATGACGACAATGATGAGGGTGACGGTAGCAGAGAAGGAGTAAGAGACTGATGACAACAATTATGATGATGGTGGTGATGGTGAGGAGGAGGATGGTGACAACCGTGATGAAGAAGGTGGTAGTAGTGTGACTATGATGACAATGCTGGAGAAGGAGGAGGAGAGGAAGCTGCCTAGCCTTTCCCGAATGCCCACGGGGTGCCGCTGGCCCGGTGCTTCCTGTCACTTGTGTAATCCAGCTCCCCCACCCAACCTCACGGCCCTGGGCCCTGCGCCACTGTGCCCAGGAAGATCCAAAGAGGGTCCTCTGGACCCCTCACACTCCAGTCACCTCCCTGCTGGGACTGACAAACCAGGGACTGGGTGACCCATGCCCCCCCAGTTTCCTGGAACCGGGAGGGTATGGGGTGCAGAGCAGTAGGAGACCAACAAGGGCTGACTTGCCTTTGCCCCAGGGCGGCTGTAAGGATGAGGTGAAATAGAGTCTGCAAAGGCAAGGTGGCGCCTGCGACTGGCATTGGGGCAAGTGTACCTGGGACTCTGGGCTGAGCTGACATTTGTCAAACTCTCGCTGACTGACAAGGCCTGTGCCAGTCACCCTCCCCAGCTCATGTCACCCCTCCCCCATCGGTCACCCATTCATTTTCCCATTTTGCTGCTGAGGGAACCAACTGAGGTCTAGAGGCATCACCTGCCTCTTTTTCCTACAAACCCTGCCCCCACCCCGCTGGCCCAAAAGGAACCATCCAGGTGACAGCTGCAGACACTTGCTTGCACCAGGTCTCTTAGAAGCTCCCCTCAGGGAGATGGCCTAAAAAATAACTGAGGGTGAGGGGAAGTGAAGGTCTCCTCACTTCCAGGGAAGGCCAAGAGCCCAGAGAAAGAGACCCCCCATTCCAGCCCACCCAGGCTGACTAGGACTGTTTGGAGAAAGTACTGCTGGAGGGGAGGGAGGTCTGAACTGGCTCAGCTCACTCCCCTGAAAGCACTCTCACGGGTGCTTGGGCATACACTCACCACCCCACATCCTGGTGCAGGCAAGTGTCTGCCCCACTTTCTGGAGTATTGGGTGGCAGTTCAGAAACTTCTGTCAGTCCTCCTTGCAGGGACCACTCTGCTGTGTGACCTTGAGGAAAAGACCCTCTCTGTTTCTGCTCTTCATCTGTCCTGGGAGAGGAGCCATGCTGGTTCAGCTTGTCTAGGGTTACAAGATGCAGGCTGGAGCTACCAGAAACTTCTGTGGTCTGGTCCTGCCCACTCATTTATGGATGGAGAGGATGAGGTCTGAAATGGCCAGAGAGCCACTCATGGTCTTGTGGACGGGGAGGGAAAGAGGGAAGATTCCATTCTCCCAGGCCGCTCTGGCCAAGGGTCTGGAGTTGGAGAGAAAGGTCAAATTTAAGATCTTAGACCCTCCTCCACTAGCAGGGTTCTCTGAGAGGCTGGAAGGTCCCAGAACCCTCCTCCCACAAGGGCTTGGCCAAGACCCTCAGGAAAGCCTCCAGCTCTCCTGGGCATGAATGCTTCTAGAGCATGCTGTCCTCCCTTTGGAGGCCTCAAGAGCTGAGGCAGTCTGTCTGACCCTGTCTGGTGACATGACCACCAGAGCAGGACTCCCCCTCACACCCTCCCTTTGGGCCCCCCGTGTGTCTCTGTCTGATGCTTTGTGTCTTCACGGCCATCTCCCAAGCCTCACTGAGCTCTAGGAAAGCAGACCACCCTGTCCTATGGGTCCCCAGGCTCCAAGCCAGGCTGAGAGCAAACTGTCAATTGACTCCAGGCAATGAAGGGACAAAGCCCTGGGTCACATTTCCTGGTGAGCTCAGAGGGAGGCAGGGCAGGATCCCACCAGTAGCCGCTCAGATCTCCTGCCTCCCGGGAGCCCGGTACAACCCAATTGTGGGCTGTCTCCACCTGTCAAGTTCAATGTCAGACACGGTTCTTGGGTAACGGAGTGCAGAGAAACGATCGCTGCATGGTGAAAGCTGATATTTGGTGCCGTTGAGGACTTTGAAATTTCACATGTATACTAAGTTCTGAATAACATGTGATTCTGCTGTGTGCAAAGGTTGGCATGTGTGCTTCAGGTTGTGTGGGGAGATTCAGGAGGAAGAAACTGGGGGAACAGGGTGGTCCAGGCTTGTAGAAAAGCTTGGGTGAGATGGGGGACCAGATAAGACATCCAGGAAAACTAGCAGCCCCTGAATACCGGCTCCTTCCTTTCTTACTGGTTAGCTTGTTGACAATCGCCACCGCCCCGGAGACAGGGTTGGCGAGGGCCCCTTCCTGCGCTCACACCTCACTGATCCAGAATGAGTTTACCAGATGGATCAGACCTTCCATCCCATGACTCCTCTTGCTCAAAGTCATGCAGGGCACCCCCTTCCCTGACAGCTTTCATGATGAACTCTAAACCCTTGTCCTGGCATACAGGGTCCTTCCTGGAAGGGTCCCTTCCTGGGTGCTCAGCCTTGTCTGCAGTCACTGCCTCCTGCTGCCCTCGTCCTCATCTCTCCCCCCCCTGCCACTGAGCTGCAGCGGACATCAGTGGTCCTGGGCACCTCATTCATTTCCTCACCACACAGGGCTTTCTGTCTGCTGGAGCCACCCTCTTTCCAACAGCCTCTCTTCCTCTTGAATATCCATTTTGTGCGCATAAGACTCAGCCCCCAGAACCTCCTCCAGGGAGCCTTCCCCGACCTGCCCCCTCCCCAGGGATAAGTGTTTTTTCTTATGTCAGTCCAGTTCCCTCTGCCTTCTCCATTCTGGCCCCCACAATTCCCCTGGCTAAGACCCCTGCCCAGGACCCCTGCCCAGAGTCATACCAGCCAATGAGGGTCTTGCCCAGGACCCCTTGTTGGACAAGGAGTCCCCGGCATGGAACTGCAAAGCAAGGGGCTATGGATACAAGTCCATTCCTAGTCCTGCCTTGACACCCCCTGAACCTGAAGTGGAGGCTTTGGCTCCCCAAGCCCCTTTTTCTCATCCACGTACTTGGCCAGATGTGCAAGTGAGGTGAAGGTGTGATGGACCCTTGTGCAAGCAAACCCTTATGCGTGGTTTGCTTTCCTATTAGCTGTGGTCAGACACAATTGCCACAGGTGTGGGGACCCAGGAATGCCAGATGCAGAGCTCAGTGTTCTGTCCTGGCTCGCCTGGTGAGGGTGTCCGCTTTCTTTAGAAGATCCCTCTGGATTTGGTGGGGAGGGAGAGGAGCAGCTTCTGGGCCAACCATGATGGGACTGGGGACATGCCAGGCTGTGGGGAGTCTGGCTCTTATAGACACTTCCTAGAGAGTTACCTTGGATGTGCCCCACCAGGAAGCACTGAGAAGCAATGGGCTTCCTCCAGCAATTACAGGTAGAATTTTCATGTGACCCAGTAGTTCCACTTCTCAGGGCAGACCCCCAAAATGGAAAATGAAATGGGCATGATGGCTCATGCTTATAATCACAATACTTTAGGAGGCAAAGGTGGGATGATCACTTGAACCCAGGAGTTCGAGACCAGCCTAGACAACATAGTGAGACTTCATCTCTACATAAAAGTAAATAAATAAATAAATAAATAATAAGCATGGTGGCCCACGCCTATAGTCCCAGCTACCCAGGAGGTTGAGGTGGGGGGATAACATGAGCCCAGTAAGTTGAGGCAACAGTGGGCCATGATTGTGCCACTGCACTCCAGCTTGAGTAACAGAATGAGACCCTAACTTAAAAAAAAAAAGAATTGAAAACAGGGACCTAAACAAATACATGTGCACACATGTTCATATCAACATTATTCACAATTGCTAAACAAGCCGTGTGTTCTCTGCGAGATGAGTAGATAAACAAAATGTGGTCCATTCATACAATGGAATATTATTCAGTCGTAAAAAGGAATCAAATGCTGACACTTGTTGCGTGGATGAAATACCGAAACATTATGCTCAGTGAAAGAAACTAGACACAAAAGGCACATATTGCATGATTCCATTTATATGAACTATCTGGAATAGACAAATCCTTGGAGACAGAAAGCAGATGACCAGTTGCCGGGAGCTTGGGGGAGCAGGGAATGGAGAGTGATTGCTTGATGAGTAGTACATGGCTTCCATTTCCATGAGGTGATGAAGATGTCCTGGAACTCAGTCGAGGTAGTTTTTTTACAATATTGTGAACATCTAAATGACACCGAGTTGCATACTTTATGGTTAACTTTATGGTTATGTGAGTTTCACCTCAATTTAGAAGAAGCAGCAGTATAGTAGTAGTAGGGCTGGTGGTGATAGCAATAATTCTGGTAGCAATAAATAGTGGTACTAGTGAGTAATAATAGTGCTGGTGGTGAGAGCAATAATACTAGTAGTAATAAATAGTGGTACTAGTGAGTAATAAGAATGCCGGTGATGGCAGGGCTCGGTGGCTCAGCCTGTAATCCCGTGCTTTGGGAGGCTGAGGTGAGTGGATTGCCTGAGCCCGCGGGTTCGAGACCCACCTGGGCAACTTGGGAGATCTCATCTCTACAATAAATAAAAAAATCAGCCGGGCGTGGTAGCGCTCACCTGTAGTTCCAGCTACTTGGAAGGTTGAAGCGGAAGGATTGCCGGAGCCCAGCAGGTCAAGGCTACGGTGGTTGGGAGCGGCCACTGCACTCCAGTCTGGGTGACAGAGTGAGACTCCAACTCAAAAAAAAAAAGGATGCTGGTGGTGATAGCAATAATACTAGTAGTATTAAATAGTGGTACTAGTGAGTAATAAGAATGCCGGTGGTGATAGCAATAATACTAGTAGTAATTGTGGTACTAGTGAGTAATGAGCGTGGAGGTGGTGCTGGCAGTGGTATGAGTAATAATGGTGGTAGTAGTAATAGGACATGGGTAATCCTTGGCTCCACCCCAGGAATAGCATGAAAGGAAGTAATCCCAGGACACCAGCTGAGCATCAGCACTTACCAGCAACGCTTCAGGCTGGAGCAGAGGCAGGGGCTCCAGAAGGCCCTTTCCCCACAAGGAGTTGTTTTAATCAGAGTCCTCTGGGGAGACAGATTGATGGGATTTATATATAGCATATATAATATATATTACATAGTATATATTATATATACAGAGAGAGAGAGAGACAGAAAAGGAGAGAGAGAGACAGAAAAGGAGAGATGAGAGGGGATTGATTAGGAGAACTGGCATGCTCAACTATGGAGACTGAGAAGTCCCACGACAGGCCACCTGTAAGCTGGAGATTTGGGAAGCCCATAGCATAGCACATTGCAAGTCCAAAGACCATGGAACCAGTGAAGCTGATGGTGCAACTCTCAGTCCAAGGCCAAAGGTCTGAGAACCTGTGGAGGGGGGTGGCAGGGCACTGGTGCAAGCCCTGGAGTTAAAAAGTCAGGGAATGTGGAGTGCTGATGTTTAGGGCAAGAGAAGATGGGTAACCTGGCTCTGAAAGAGAGGGCAAGAATTTGCCCTTTCTCCACCTTTTTGTGCCCACCCCCGCCCTCAGCCAATTGCGTGGTGCCCGCCTACATGGAGGGTGGATCTTCCCCACTCAGTCTGAGACTCACACAGGAACCTCCTCTGGAAACACCCTTACAGACACACCTGGGGCCACCCAAACATTCTAATCATTCTAAATGCCAAGCCCCTGGGTTTCCCTTTCAGCAGAATAGGAACAGGCTCAGAGCCTGCCGAAGCATGATACCTCATTTTTTACCAACTATCTGGGCACCCCTTAAACCAGTCAAATTTACATCCAAAATCAACGACCACAGAAACATTTCCAATAATTTTATCTAGCATTGCCAAGTCAGAAAAGCACA
Source organism: Carlito syrichta (assembly GCF_000164805.1). Classification (NCBI taxonomy): domain Eukaryota; kingdom Metazoa; phylum Chordata; class Mammalia; order Primates; family Tarsiidae; genus Carlito; species Carlito syrichta. The sequence continues at coordinate 37,993 of NW_007245864.1, read as the reverse complement.
AGCATGCGATAGAGGCTGGTGATGCAAACGGAAAGGCGGGCAGTCAGAGACTCAAAGAAGAAACCAAAGCCATCATCATGATATGCTACTCGACTGTGCACTGAATTTTTACATATAGCGTCATAGTAATATAACCACAATTGATCTTCAACTTTTAGTACCAACTGTAAAGAAAGTACAGGAGATAGTAGGTCACAGAACAGATTACCGACCTCAGTCTTGGCAGGCATGCAGGAGCAGCAGAGTTGTGGAGGGAAGCAGTGGAGAGGATGGAGCCATGAAGGACAGTACAGGGACTCTAATATCCCCACTGTCCCGGGGAGGGGTCAGCCAAGAGATGCTGGGACAGTGTCTTCCATGACTCTGGAAATGGGGCATGATAAATTTACATGATAAATTTACATGGGCATGATAAATTTACAGCAGCAGGGGAGTCAAATGTCGTGGCCCACCTCTACTGGGAGGGGCAGGGATGGAACTGGGTTTAATCCTCAACCACCACAGCAGGAAGGTCAATGTCTCAACATGAATTCCAAGATAAAAGCAGTGATGTATTCCAGTCCCACGACATTCAACAGCATCTTCATGCCTTCAACTCCTAAATTTGTACCTTTGCCCAAATCATGCTCCCAACTCCAGTGGACCACGCCCAGCTACAGATGGGTGGCATCTCCACCAGGCTGTCAGGGAGCAACCCAACTCAACACGTCCCAAACTGGACACCCGATCATCCCCCACACCTGCTCCACCAACACATTTCTCCATCTGAATGCTTGGCAACTCTATTTTAATTTTTGACAACTCCTTCCTTCCAGTTGTCCCAGCAAATAAAACTTGGAGTATCCTTGGAGTATCCATCTCTCATGCCCCACATCCAATCCATCAACAGACCCTGTTGTCTCTACCTTCAATATTGACCAGGAAGCCAGAATCCGGCCACTTCCCACTCCCCTCCATTGGTTCCAGGCCACCATCATCTCTTGCCTGGATGAATGCAATAGCCTCCCAACCAGTGTCCCTGCTTCTGTACTTATCCCATCCCAGAATAAGCCTCAACAGAGAAATCCAAATGATCCTCTAAAAATCTGTTAGCTCATGCCCCTCCTCTGTTCAGAATCTAGTAAGAGTTCCTGAGTTTACTCAGGAGGAAAAAAAAAAAAAGCTGCAGTCCTTACAGTTGCCTACAAGGCACCTCTCCCCATCACCCCTTTGACCTCATCTGTGATTCCGCTGTCCCCTCCAGACCACTGACACCCTTACTGCTCCTGAGCACACCAGGAGCACCCCTACTCGGGGCTTCTGCCTGGGATACCCCTCCTCCCCCTTCCCCAGATCTCCACATGGCTACCCCTCTCTTCTACTTCAATCCTTTGCTCAAGTGTCTCCTCAGTTTGGTGCTCTCTGATAATCCTCTTTTAATCTGCATTCCTGAGTCCCACCTTATCCTGCTCTATTTTTTTCCCAAAGCACATCTTGCATTCTTGGACACATCCAATTGATGTGTTTATGATGTGTATTGTTTGCTGTGCATCTACTCCTGCTGGAATTATGTTTGCTCCAGGGTGAGGCTAGTTCCCAACATCAGCTCCTGGAGAGCAGGCATCTTTGCCTCTTTTATTCACGGAGTTTCACAAGGGCCTAGAACAGTACCAGGCACACAGGAGGCCCTCGTAAATATTGATCAAATGGGGGACTGAATAAATGTGTCATTGACACTCAGCCAAATTACGTCTTTTAAGTACGTGAGGTTTTGTTTCTCCACTCAAAAAAAAAAAAAAAAAAAGGTAAAACAGCTGGAACACAGTGGTTCATACCTGTAATCTCAGCATGTTGGGATACCAATGCAGGAGAATCACTTGAGCCCAGGAGTTCAAGACCAGCCTGGGCAACATAGCCAGACTTCATCTCTACAAAATATCAATAAATTATCTGGGCATAGTGACATGTGCCTGTGGTCCCAGGTACTCAGGAGGCTGAGGCAGGAGGACTGCCTGATTAGGTCGAGGCTACAGTGAGCTGGAAGCTTGCCACTGCACTCTAGCCTGGGCAACAGAGTGAAACTCACTCTGGCTCAAAAAAAAAAAAGGTAACACATTGTTGTTTTAAAAAGTGAAACCATATAAAGACATATATATTCTATATATATGTATGAAGATATACAAAGATAAATGACAAAAAGTTAATCACTTTCCCTACCTTCCCTCCAGCCTCACTTCTCTAAAGTATCCAGATTGGAGTGTTTTTTTGTTTTAGTTGTTGTTTTTTTTTTCAGTTCGTATAGTCTTTTTGTTGTTGTTGTTGAGTTGGAGTCTTACTCCGTCCACCAGGTTGGAGTGCAGTGGCATGCTCATGGCCACCCCAGTGTCAATCCGCTGGGCTCTGGCGATCCTTCTGCCTCAGCCTTCCAAGTGGCCAGAACTACAGGTGCGCCCTATCATGCCCAGCTAATTCTTGATTTATTGTAGAGATGAGATCTCGCCAAGTTGCCCGGGCTGGTCTCGAACCTGTGGACTCAGGCAATCCACTCACCTCGGTCTCCCAAGTTGCTGGGATGACAGGCTGAGCCACCGAGCCCGGCCAGTTTGTTTAGTCTTATTTAAACAGAAACAAAACATACACGGGAACCGTCTATTCATTTTCTCTGCTGCGCAGTCTGGCATTAGGATTAGTGGCTCTGATGGCCAGTTGGGCTACTCTTTCCATGATGGCTTTGCAGTTCTGAGAGGAAACATTATGAGCAATCTCAGTACAGTAAGACGTGTTGCCCGTCAACAGCACTTCCAGTTCCTTGACCTTGCGGACCAGGAAATTCCAGAAGCTAATGGGCAGCATGTGCTTTGTTTTTGTTGTTGTTCCCATAGTCAGTGTTGGGCATCAAGTGGTGGCCCTTGACTCTTCTACACACCCAGCTGTCAATACCTCTAGGTTTCCACCAGTTACACTTAATCTTAACATATCGGTTTGACTGGTGCCAGATGAACTTCTTGGTCCTCTTTTTGCTGATCTTGGGTTCCATGAGGGATCTGAGGGTGGCCATGATGCCATGTGAAAGATGGATGCCCCCTCCACAGGCAACGTCCAGAAAGAGAGAGGAAGGTCCAGGTTGGGGTTTTCCTACAGATTTCTCACATTCATACCACAGTACGCCAGTATAGGGGCTGGCATTATTTCTTGCTTCATGTAAGAAAATATGGAGGTCATAGTGCATAGCTTCTAGTTGTGTTTTTCCCCCTTTTTACTGAATATTTGATAGATATCCCCCCATGGCAATTGGCATAGATTTCACTCCTTCCTTTTCAAGGCTGCTATGGTGTGAATATACCACAATTTATAAAACTATTCCCCTAGCTGGGCATGGTTGCTCATGCCTGTTATCTCACTTTGGGAGGCTGAGGTGGGATGATCTATTGAGCCCAGGAGTTCAAGACCAGCCTGGGCAACATAGCTAGGCCTCATCTCTATAAAAATTTTTTTTAAAAATTAGCCAGGTGTGGTGACTCTCACTTGTAGTCACAGCTACTAGGGGGCCTGAGAAAGGGGGATTGTTTGAGCCCAGGACTTTGAGGCTACAGTGAGCCATGATCATGTCACTGTGCTTTAGTCTGGGTGACTGAGTGAGACCCTGATTTTTAAAAAAAATCATACCTCTAAAGATAGGCATTTAAAAATTACTTCCAATTTCTTTGTTTTATGTTTTGCTTTTGCTTTGCTTTGGTTTTGCCCACCATAACAATGCTGGAAAAGCATTCTTTTACATCTATTTTCATTTACTGTTGTTTTCATTTCTAAAAAAGAGATTTCCAAAAGTGGGATCATTGGACCAAAGTTTATGTGTATGATTTTCTTCTTAAGATATTTCCAGATTACTTTCCCAGAAAGTTGTTGCCATTTACATTTCCACTAGGCATGAAGAGATGTCTATTTCCCCCACTTTTTTTTTTTTACCTTAGTGAACCTTAGTGCTTGTATCAAATTTTAGTGACCTAAAGGGTGAACAGTGTATCACTTCATTGTCTTAATTCTCATTTTTCTGCCAGTGATGCTAAACATTAGTTCATATTTGCCCTGAAGCCAATGTTGGTCATTGTATCCATGTGTTTCAACCGCACTAACCTGAGTGAGGTGGCACATACTCCAAATCCCAACACTTTGGGGGTTATGGCAGGAGGATTGCTTGAGCCCAAGCGTTCAAGATCAACCTGGGCAACATGACAAGACCTCATTGCGACAGAAAAAAAAAAATTAGCTGGGTGTGGTGGCATATGCCTGTAGTCCCAGCTACTCGGGAGACTGAGGTGGAAGGATCGCCTGAGCCCAGAAGATTAAGGCTGCAGCCTGGACTAAAGCATGAGACCCCCACCTCAAAAATAAATAAACAAATACATTTCAATTTTATTGGGGTTTACATATGTTTTAAATGCAACAGACCATGTGACTCTCCTTTTCTATGAATTACTTGTTTATATTCTTTGCCTTTTTTTGTTGTTGAGTTGTGTGTTCCTAATCAAATTTATGAGCTAGGTTGGTCACTGTGGCTCACACCTGTAATCCCGGTACCCTCAGGGGCTGAGGCGGTAGAATCACTTGAGTTCAGTTCAAAACCAGTCTGGGCAACATAGCAAGACCTCATCTCTACAAAAAATTAAAAAGTTAGCCAGGCATGGTGGCATGTGCCTGTAGTTCCAGCTACTGGGGAGGCTGAGGTGGGAGAATCACTTGAGCTCAGGAGGTTGAGGCTGCAGCGAGCTGGGATAGTGCCACTACACTCCAGCCTGGGAAGCAGAGTGAGACCCTGTCACACACACAAGAAAAATTAAAATGTATGAGCTTTTTAACATTGAAGAAATTAAACATGATGCTCACGCACCACACATATGTCCATACACGTATATATGCATCACACACACACACACACACACACACACACACACACACACACACACACACACGGAGGGGGTCAGGGCATGCTCCAGGGCACAGCAGTGGGAAGACCCAGGGCCTGGAGGGTTGGGATGCGGAGTAGAGGGCAGGGGAGGGATGTGGCCACCGAGAGTAACCAGCCAGACCTTGGAAAAGGTTTGGGGATTGCTTGACCTGCTATGACATCTTCCTCCACTCCTGACATCCATATGAGGAGACCCTGAGGCCCTTGCACCCCACACCCCAGCACTCCTAAGCAGCACACCTCACCCCCACCCTTCCCACCCTGTGTACTAGGAACGGCTGTACAACCAGGTGAGCAAATGAGGCCAGGCCTTACTTCCCCACCCCCAGTCTGGCTTCCAGGAGCTTTGACGGAGGTTTCCTCCCTTGTCTGAGGTCTCTTTGGGGTGTTTTGGATGAGCAGATTTTGACACGCTGAATGGGAAGTTGCTTTTTTCCCTCCTGCTTCTGAGACTCCACTCTTAAGGTTTTAATTGCAGAAGTCTCTGAGGTTGGGTAGCACTCGTCTCAGCCTGGCAGGTGTAGGAGATGTTGGCTTAGAGGGGATGGTGTGGGGGAGGGTAGGTGAACCATCATGTGCCTGGAGTCATTTTGTCATTTAACCCCTGTGTTCCCAGACCTCCCATCCCCCAGCACCACACAGTTCTCACTCCTATGTCAGCACTGTGAGGTGTCAGCCATCAGAAAACCTCCCTCATTCTCCTCCCCTGCCGCCTACCCTCCTTTTCTCCTGTCACCTCAAAAGAGGACTCCTTCCCACAAGCTCAGGGTCAGTTCCTTTCCAGAACCACACACCAAGCTCCTGGCATGATCCAGGCCCTGGAGTAGGTGTGGTGACAGGGTAGCAAACCACCACGAGCCCTGGGTGCATCGTGTCCTTAGCTTCTTCTCGCAGGTTGCACCTTCAACCTCCCTTCCATCAGGTCCTTCCCACTGGTTTCCAAACCTACTCCCAGGTGGCCCCTCTTAAAAAATGAAACAGAATTTGCATTCCAGACAAGATGGTGTAGGCTCACTTCTCACTGCTCCTCCCTGCAAAGCACAACCATCAACCCTGGATCAACCCTGGAAATAACCAAGAGACACCCCAAGAAGAACTTTGAGAGATGGCAGGAAGACAGCAGATGGGTTCAGGCCCAGGACAAGAGGCACCACAGTGAAGCAGAGCATCCTGCAAGAGGAACTGTCCAGCTGGCTGCCCCTTAAGCAGAATCAGCAGGAGCCAGTAGCAGTCCCAATGGCATCAGATTAGCTAAGCAGGCCAAAGTAATACCAAAAGGACTCTGCAAATTAAATTATCCTAGGAACTACAGCCCACAACAGTAGGTCAGCCTGAACATGCATGCTAAATCTAAACAGGGTGACTGCCTTCTAAAATAAAAGACTTGAAGAAAATCCAGAGTCTTCTAATATAATAGATTAAATGTCATACCAAAAACCAAGAAAGTCACAATTTGAATGAGAAAAGACAATCAATTGATGACAACATCAAGATGAATCAAATGTGGAAATAATCTGGTGAGGATTTTAAAGTAGCATAAAAATGCTCCAGCAAGCAATTACAAATTCTCTTGAAATAAATAAAAATATCTCAGCAAATAAATAGCTGTAAAAAAGAACAGGGTGGGCTAGGCATGGTAACTCGCGCTTATAATTCCAGCACTTTGGGAGACTAAGACAGGAGGATCACTTGAGTCTAAAAGTTCAAGACAAGAACATCCTGGGCAACATAGCAAAACATGCCTGTAGTTCCAGCTATTCAGAAGGTTGAGAAGGGTGGATCTGATCTCTTCAGTCCAGGAGTTCGAGGCTCCAGTGAGCCATGATCATGCCACTGTATCATGAACAGGGTGGATATTACAGATCTGAAAAACATAGTAACAGAATTAACAAGCTCAAATTAATGGGATAAGAGAGGATAGAATTAGTGAACTTGAGAACCGATCAATAGAATTTATCTAATCTGAACAACAGAAAGAAAACATACTGGTCGGGGAGAAAGAACAGTAGCCCAGGGACACAGGGAGCAAAAACAAAAGATCCAACATACATAGTATTGGAGTTCCAGAAGGAGAGGAGAAAAAGAATGAGGTTAAAAGAGTATTAAAAGTAACAGTGGCTGAAAATGTCCCGAATTTGTCAAACAACAAACCTACAGATTCAAGAAGCTAAGCCAATCTCAAAAAGGAAAAACCCAAAGAAATCTCATTCCTCATAATTAAACTTCTGACAACTAAGGGGAAAAAATATATATTGAAAGTAGCCAAAACAAAATGACATATTCCCTGTAGAAGGATAACAACTTGAATGATAAATTTCCCATCTGAAACCATGAAGACCAATGAAGGTGACAGTTTGCAACTGCTGCAAGGAAGCAATCGTCAATGGCGAATCCTATCTGGTAAAACTATTCCTCAGGAATGGAGAGGAAATAAAGATATTCTCAGATTTTAAAGCAACATAAAAATACTTCAACAGCAATTACAAGCTCTCAAATGAGAAAAACAGAAAATCTATTTTTCTCTGAAAGATTCATTGCTAGCAGACCTGCCTTTAAAGAACTGCTAAAGGAAGTTCTTCAAACAAAAAGAAAATGGAACCCTTGAGCACTCCAGCCTGTGAAACAGAGTGAGACCTTGTCTCTAAAAGAATAAGTAAACACAAATAAAAGGAGAAAAGTTCAAGGAACCTAAATGGGAAATAAGGCTTCCACACTTCACTGCGGGTGATAATATGCTGATACCAATAGACAATGCCACCTAGGTGTATTGTAATATCCAGAATGACCATTAGGGAAACTATACACATAAATACACTCGAGATCTCTGTCAACAAATCAAGACAGGGTTCTGGTGTTCAAGTAATTCACAGAAAGGCAAGATAAGATAAACAGGGGAAACAAACAGAAAAACAAATATTTAAATGGTAGACTTAAGTCCTAACATATTGGCAACTTACAAATAAAAAGTATTTAAATACCAAGTAAAAGGCAGAGATTGGCAGAGTCTATTTTTTTTAAATGACCCGACTATACACTGTTTACAAGAAACTCACTTCAAACTCAATGGTGACATTTCACCAAAGAGGATATACAGATGGCAAATAAGCACAGGAAAAGACATCCAACATCATGAGCCACTAGGGAAATGCAAATTAAAAACACAATGAGACATCACTAACATCTATCAGACATTTTTTTTTTTTTTTTTTGAGTTGGAGTCTTACTTCATCGCCCAGACTGGAGTGCAGTGGCCGCTCCCGGCCACCGCAGCCTTGACCTGTGGGGCTCCAGCGATCCTTCCGCCTCAGGCTTCCGAGTAGCTGAAACTACAGGCTTGCGCTACCACGCCCGGCTAATTTATTTATTTATTTATTGTAGAGATGAGGCCTCGCCAAGTTGCCCAGGCGGGTCTCGAACCCGCGGGCTCAGGCAATGCACTCACCTCAGCCTC
>NW_007245864.1:15451-29577 GCF_000164805.1 Carlito syrichta | reverse complement strand
CCTCAGCCTCCCAAAGTGCTGGGATTACAGGCTGAGCCACCGAGCCTGCTAGACATTTTTTAAAGTGGCAACACCAGGCCCAGCATGGTGGCTCATGTCTGTAATCCTAGCACTTTGGGAGGCCAAGACTGGAGGATTGCCTGAGCCCAGGAGTTTGAGACCAGCCTGTGCAACAAGGTAAGACCCCGTCTCTATAATAAGTTAAAGAACTAGCCAGTCTTGGTGGCACACATCTGTAGTTCCAGCTACTTGGAAGACTGAGGTGGAAAGATCGCCTGAGCCCAGCAGGTCCAGGCTGTGGTAGCCGTGATCGTGTCACTGCATTCTAGCCTGGGCGATAGAGTGAGACTCCAACTCAAAAAGAAACAAAACAAAACAGTGGCAACACTACATGCTGGTAAGGATGCAGTGAAATTGCATCACTCACACACTCCTGGTGGGAATGTCAAATGGTGCAGCCCTCTGGAAAGCAGTTTGGTAGTTTCTTTTAAAAACTAAACACGCGATTAGCATATGGCCCAGAAATTGCACTCTTGGTTCACATCCTAGCCTGGACACAATGTCCATAGCAGCTTTATTCATAATAGCCACAATCCAGAAATGCTTAGGTGTATTTCTGGTTTGTGGCTATTATGAATCAATCTGATAAGCAATGTTAAACCAACTGTGGTGTATCACTGCATGGAACACTCCTCAGACACAGGAAGACCAACTACTGATACACACAGCATCTTGCATGACTCTCCAAGGAATTCTTTTGAGTGAAAAAAGGTCAAATCCCCAAAAATTGCATGGCAGGCCGGACTTGGTGGCTCAGCCCTTAATGCCAGCACTTTGGGAGACCGAGGTGAGAGGATTGCCTGAGCCCGCGGGTTCGAGGCCCACCCAGGCAAATTGGCGAGACCTCACTTCTACAATAAATCAATAATTAGCCAGGTATGGTAGTGCGCGCCTATAGTTTCAGCTACTTAGAAGGTTGAGGTGGAAGGATCAATCGCAGGAGCCCAGCAGGTCGAAGCTGCATTGGCCGGGAGCGTGCCACTGCCCTCCAGTCTGGGTGAGACTTCAACTCAAAAAAAAAAAAAGAAAGACTGCTTGGTATATGATTGCATTTATATAATATTCTTTTTTTTTTTTTTTTGAGTCGAGGTCCCACTCTGTTGCCCAGGCTGGAATGTAGTGGCATGATCACAGCTCACTGCAGTCTGACCTCCTGGGCCAGGTGATCCTTCCTCCTCAACCTCCCATGTAGCTGGGACTACTGGCATGTGCCACCATGTTCAGCTAATTTTTAAATTTTTTTGTAGAGACCAGGTCTCGCTCTGTTGCCCACGCTGGTCTCCAAATCCTGGGCTCAAATGATCCTCCCACCTAGGCCTTCAAAGTGCTGGAATTTCAAGCATGAGCCACTGTGCCTGACCAGCAATTATATAACTTTTTTTTTTTGAGTTGGAGTCGCACTCTGTCGCCCATACTGGAGGGCAGTGGCACACTCCCAGCCACCACAACCTTGACCTGCTGGGCTCAGGCGATCCTTCCACCTCAGCCTTCCAAGTAGCTGAAACTACAGGCGTGTGCTACCACACCTGGCTAATTATTTCGAGACCCGCCTAAGCAACTTGGCAAGACCTCACTTCTACAGTAAATCAAAAAATCAGCTGGGCGTGGTAGTGTGCGCCTGTAGTTCCAGCTATTTGGAAGGCTGAGGTGGAAGGATCGCCGGAGCCCAGCAAGTTAAGGCTGTGGTGACCGGGAGCATGCCACTGCACGCCAGTCTGGGTGACACAGTAAGACTCCAACTCAAAAAAAAATCAAAAAAAAAAAAAAAAAAGAAAGAAATATACACAAATGAGCCCAGCAAAACCAGGGGCATATCAGCAGGATCGGTGTACTGTATCAACACCAGTGTCTTGGTTGTAATTTTGTACCCTGGTCTTACAAGAGCTCACCATCTCGGTACCCTGAGTAGATGGTACACAGGTTACTCTGTATTATTTCTTACAACAAAATGTGAACCAACAATGATCTCAACGTTAAAAGATTAGTTTTAAAAATAAGCAAAAATTAGAAGTAAGCCAAAACAACCCCCCCCAACTGCCTTTACCTCTAGTTCTGCTCTCTGTCTTTCCCCCTGCCCTGACAACTCACCCCTGCTGACAGTCCTTAACCTGTGTCGTCAAAGCCCCTGCCTCAATGGCTACCGTGCTATTGCAGAGCTGGAACCAATAGCCCTGAGTTCATATCCTGACATTGCCATTTTCCAGCTGTGTGGCCTAGGACAAAGACTTAATATAGAAGTCTCCACCAGGCACAGTGGCTCACGCCTGTAATCCCCGCAGGCAAGGCAGAGGTGAGGCGAGAGGATTGCCTGAGTTCAGAGTTTCAGAACAGCTTGAACAATTTGGTGAGACCTCCTCTCTACAATGAATTAAAAAATTAGCCAGGCGTGGTGGTGAACGCTTGTAGTTCCAACTACTTGGAAGGCCGAGGAGGAAGGATTGCCTGAGGCTAGCAGGTTGAGGCTGCTGTAGCTATGAGCATGCCACTGCACTCCAGTCTGGGCAAAAAGAGACTCCAACTCAAAAGAAAAAGAAGGAGAAGGAGAAGAAGAGGAAGGAAAAGAAGAAGTCTCTAAATCTGAAGATTTTTTAAAAACTATGTAGCTCAGATCCCATTCTAGGTGTATCAAATAAGGATTCTCTTGTGGTAGTTGTTAAAACAGAAATACCAAGTGTCGGAAGCAGCCCGTCAGATACTCATGTTTGGGCTTCAACCTTAAACTTCAGAGCCTCTATTTCTTCCCTTGTTAAATGGTTGATGACAATAACCTCACAGCACTGACAGGCCAGTGGGGTCCTGTTTACTCCCTGTCCCAGCACCTCCAGGCTCCTGGTCTCTCCAGCCTCCCATTCCCTCCTCCCCCTTTAGGCATAGTTGGTGTCAAGGTTTCACAACTCTCTCATGTCCTTCCACTGGACGGCCTTCTCTGGGTAACACTACCCAGTTCCCTCCGGCAGGTGGATAAACTGGTGAGTTTAAAGGAAGGAGGTGAGTTCCCCTGACTTTCTGTGAGATGTACCACTTGCTCTGCACACACTTCTTCTGCAAGTGTGTGAAACAGGTGTAACCCCAGGGCATGCCCAGCCAGTGTAATTTGCAGGACCCAGTGCTAAAGGAAAATGCAGGAGTCCTTTGTTCAAAAAGTATTGAGAGGCTGAGCAAGGTGGCCCGCAACTGTAATCCCAGCACTTTGGGAGGCTGAGGCAAGAGGATCGCTTGAGCCCGAGTTTGAGACCAACTTGGGCAATATAGTGAGGCCCTGCCTCTACATAAAAATTAAAAATTACACTCCAGCCTGTATGACAGAAGAAATCCTCATCTTAAAAATATATATATATCCCTCAAAGATTTGAATTTTTTTTTTAAAGGCCAGAGTGTTGCCTCATGCTTGCAATCCCAGCAATTTGAGAGACAGAGGTGGGAAGACTGCTTGAGCCCAGGAGTTCAAGACCAGCCTAGGCAACATAGCAAGACCTCATCTCTACAAAAAATTTAAAAATTAGCCAGATGTGGTACAAGCCTGTAGTCCCAGCTACTCAGGAGGCTGAAGCGGAAGGATGGCCTGAGCCCAGGAGGTCAAGGCTGCAGTGAGCCATGATCATGCCACTGCACTCCACCCTAGACAGCAGAGTGAGATCTCAACTCAAAAATTTAATTTAAAACATTTTTGTTTAAGTATTGAGAATCGTTAAACAGCAATAAAGCAACAGCAGAGAGGGAACCAAGCCTGGGCCTGCACCATGCCCATGGGGAAGGCTGGAGGGACCCAGCTCAGCTGTGAGTGTGTGAAGCCTAACTCAAGAGTGAGATGTCAGCAACCAGCACCTTCAACCACAAAGGCTTCAGGACCAGGTTGCCATGATGAGCTGCATCTTTCAGAGCCTGTCTCTGTCTCTCTGTCTCTGTCTCTGTCTCTGTCTCTCTCTCTCTCTCTCTCTCTCTCTCTCTCGGTCAGGTCAATCTGAGCGGGGCAAAGGAAGATGCTTACAGACACACCTGAGACCCCATCAGTCTGCAAGGAGATTTTTAGAAACATGCGTTTCAGGAAGCAAGACCTTCCTTCGATCCTACACACATCCCTCTTGTTGCAATTGGGCCTCCACTCTATCCCCAGTGGCAGATGGCGAGTCCTCACCCCTCCTGTAGCGACCACCTATACTCCGGAGTCGTGGATGCAGCCTCCGCCTCCCCAGCTCAGCCTGGTAATCTCACCTGCTGCTCAGGCCCAAAGCAACGATGTTGCACCAGGTCTCCCCCACATCCACATGTTAAACTCCAAGGATATACCCCAGTCTGGTCTGGCTCTCTCATGCTGGCTGCTGGGACTGGGGATACGGGGGAGCAGTGCAGAGCTAACAGAGTTGAGCCCTCTACCTGCTCCTTCAGGAGTTTCTGGGGAAGGAGGAGAAGGCTCAGCCTCTAGATTCCGCCAGGCCAGGGCAACCTTGGGAGCTCCCCAACCAAGCCAGCCCTCCTCCCGAGACTTCCAGCCTCAGGAAATGGATGGGCTTCTCCCCAAGGGAGGTAGGAAGAAGGGGAGACAGGAGGAGGAGGGACAGGTGGGAGGACATCTAGAGGTCATCTTTCTTCCCTCTTTCCCGGGACTGGTCTATGAGGTGGGGTATCAGGGACCAGCACTTTGGGGAAGGGTCAGGAGTGGTCTTTCTGCCTGGGAATCTCCCAGTGCCTGTTTGAATGCAGAGTCCCGGGCCTCTCTGGCCTATGCTGTACCCACCTCTCTGCTGGGAATCCATGTGTCTGATAACCCTGGTGATGCCCAGAGGGAAAGAGGTGGGCCGGAGGTCTGCAGGAGGCAGGAGAACTGGGAGACAGCAACCAATTCCAGAGCCTTCCAAAGGCCCCGCCCATTCCCAAGCCGGCACTTAATCCTCCATCCCTGCCACTTAACCTTTCCCACCAGGGACTGGGGCACTTTAACTCTTTTAAAATAAACCCTGAAGGCTCAGAAGAAATTGTTGCCAGCAATTCTAAAGCCTAGACCCCTAAGGGCAATCAGCGGTTTTTTATCTAGCTGCTGTGGGTTCCGGGCTGTCACTGGAGGCTTCCCCATGGCTCCCTGCTATCCTGGGAGGGGCAACCTAGGGAGAATGGCTTGGACACCCGAAGCCTGGTCCAGGTTGCCTTAGCTTCCCTCTAATTTTCTTTATTCCAAGTGAGCAAACCCCAGTCAGGCAGGCCAGGATCCATCTAAAACCTCTTCCTGGCTATTCCAAGTCTCCTTTTTCTGCAAAAAGGGGATTCACATGACTCTTGTGAGGTTTAAACAAACAATGACATGCTCACAAGGTTAAAGTCACTGAGGAAAGGTAGGAGCCCAGACTTAGCCCCAGGTGTGAACTCCCCAGGTGTGAGTCCCCAGGTGTGAGCCCTCAAGGTGTGAGCTCCCTTCAAGTGTGAGGTCCCAAGGTGTGAGCCCTCTAAGTGTGAGCCCTCCAGGTCTGAGCTCCCAGGTGTGAGCCCCCAGGTGTGAGCTCTCTAAGTGTGAATCCCCCCCAGATATGAGACTCTTAGGTGTGAGTCCCCCAAGTATAAGCCCCTACCAGGTGTGAGCCAGTAGCCTGGGCCCAGTGGCCTCCCACCATCTGAAGCCACTCAGCACCCAGATGGGAGAATCATCAGACAAAACACAGGACCTGGTTGTGTTGAATATCAGATACACAACAAATCATCTTTTAGTATAAGTATGTCCCAAATCTGCATAGGTGGACATTATTTATCTGAAATTCAAATTTAAATGGGTGTTCTTATTTGCAAAAATCTGGAAGCCTTCATTGAAAGATAGTAACTGGGATTTGAGTTTTGGTTTTTTAAATCCCCTGATAGGAGAAGGCACACACACAAAGAAATGTACATGAAAAGTAGGATACAAATCTATAGCTGCATTATCATCATTATTTGTTTTTAAAATGTAATGTATATTCACACAGAGAGAGAATCACCCAAATATAGACATTCACCAAGCCTGAAATAGAGAGAGAAGAAAGGCTGGAAGGCAATCTCCAAAGATTAACTGAGTCTATCTCTGGGTCATTAAATTATAGGCAGCCTTTTTCTTTCTTTCTTTCTTTCTTTCTTTCTTTCTTTCTTTCTTTCTTTCTTTCTTTCTTTCTTTCTTTCTTTCTTTCTTTCTTCCTTTCTTTCTTTCTTTCTTTCTTCCTTTCTTTCTTTCTTTTTCTTTCCTTCTTTCTTTTTCTTTCCTTCTTTCTCTTTCCTTCTTTCTTTCTCTTCCTTTCTTCCTTCCTTTTTAAATTTTCCAACATTTTTCAGTAAACATGTATTACTTTATGATAAAAATATATATCAAAACAATCACTTCTGTGGAGAATATTTTAATTTATTAGTAGTATTTTTTTTTTTTTTTTTTTTTTTGTCAAAACAGGGTTTCACTCTATTGCCCAGGCTGGTCTCAACTCCTGGCCTCAAGGGATCCTCCCACCTCAGCCTCACAATGTCCTGGGATTCCAGGCAGGAGCCACCATGCCCAGCAGGGAAATCTTTTAAAAATGCTGTTGCCCTGTTAAAGAGTGACTGAATGAAACAAAGAAAATACATCCACGTGTCATCCTGCTACCCTGATCCCCCTTGAACATCCTTGTAAGATACAGGGACTGCGTGTTTCCCTGCTGGCGAGGACCATAATTCATCCCTGCCTGGGTGCGTCTGAAGCTCTGACCTTAACAGCACTTCAGGACCAACCCAGGGGGTGACAACCTCAGGGCCCAGGGCAGAGGCTTTGCTATGCTTCCATCCCAGCCCCACCCCCTCGGCGTTATGCTGTGAGTTGTCACACCTCATTTTGTTTTTATAGTTTTCCATTTCCTCCTTGCTGTTACCTGTTGTTACTCACTGCTGTCCCCTGCGCCTTAACAGTCACTCTCACTTCTACATCTTCCTTCTAGTCCTCTGTGGATGACACACATGAAGGAACACCGTGGTTTTTTTTTGAGTCGGAGTCTCACTCTGTCACCCAGACTGGAGTGCAGTGGCCGCTCCCGGCCACCGCAGCCTTGACCTGCTGGGCTCCGGCGATCCTTCCGCCTCAGCCTTCCGAGTAGCCAGAATGACAGGCGCGCACTACCAACCACGCCCGGCTAATTTTTTTTTATTTATTGTAGAGATGAGGTCTCGCCTGCCCAGGCGGGTCTCGAACCCACGGGCTCAGGCAATTCACTCACCTCAGCCTCCTAAAGGCGCGGGATTACAGGCTGAGCCACCATGACTGCATCAAGTTAAGGGAAGTGGCTCCGAGTGAGAGCGTAGTGGGTGAACTCTGGGCGCCAGTCGTGGAGTCCACAGTCACTGGCACGCAGGTGTCTCTTCATCTTGCCACTAGGTTATTGCCGTTTTCCTCAAGTGTATGTGGGGTAAGTGGACCTATTGAAGAGATGTCTAGGCCCAGCTCAGAGTCTACATTTTTCAATATACACAACCAAATTCCACTGCAATAAATGAATATGGACATACCTTATGGAGCCAGAGGCCCTAAAACTTGAGTGAAGGTCACAGGACATAGGATTGCAGGTGACCAAGGTGCAAAGACATGTCAGTCAGGGATCAGATGTAGAAAACAGAAGCCACTCTGGCTACTAGAAAGTGAAATTGCGAGCTTACCAAATCATTGGGCAGGCCAGAGAGGCAGACTATACCTTGGGCCTCCAAAATGACTCCCAGGATACCCAAACCTGCCTCCGAGAAGCCATGTGGGGGACCAGGGAGCAGTGGCTGCAGAGTGCCTGGTCACTTTGTGAGTCAGTAAGCAGCTGTGACCTGCCACACTTGCCAGATTCATACTGGCCAAAAAATGGACAGTCCCCCTTTCCGCTGCCTCTCGACACCCACGAGCCAGTGACCTATCCCTGGACTGCTGCCCGGCATGACCACCACCAAGAAAAGAAAACATAGTTGCCTCTGTATCAATCCCAAGAACACATCTGATGGGGCAGGGACCCCTGAGAAGTGTCCCTCTCAGCTATCTTCTCTGCATTGTGGGAGGGGGAGAGGAACTGCTCAGGGCCAGTCTACCCATCCCGAGGAAATGGAATAAAAGCCAATCACTCTGTGTAGAAAATGTCCTTCCAGAGGGACCTGCATGGGGGACTGCATGGAGCTGGTTCTAGAATCTATTTGCTGCCATCTTGGCCGCATCACTTTAGACTTGAGTCTGCCATGAGGTGATTACAGTGCTTTGTAAAACTGAAAAACTGTTAGGGGCCCCTGCCTGCCCCTAACAGTTTCTCAGTGCAAGCACCCTTTCCTTTCCTCCACAACAGGCATCAAAGCTGATTTTTGCCTATAATCCCAGCACTTTGGGAGGCCGAGGCGAGAAGATTGCCCGAACCTGTGGGTTCGAGACCAGCCTGGGCAACATGGTGAGATCTTGTCTCTACAATAAATAAATAAATAAATAAATAAATAAATAAGCCAGACATGGTATAGCCTATAGTTCCAGCTACTTGGAAGGCTGAGGCAGAAGGATTGTCTGAGTCCAGCAGATCAACACTGGAGTGGATATGAGCGTGCCACTGCACTCCATCCTGGGCAACGGAGTGAGAATCCAACTCAAAAAACAAACAAAACATAAAAAGCTGATTTTTAGCCACTGCCTAACAGGTACTAGGGAACAGGTGAACCCACTCGGAGAGTAGAACCGGGCCCCATGGAGATGCCGCCCCACATGTGGAATTGTATCGGGTGGCTCAGTGTTCAGGCCTTTTGCCTGCCAGCACGCTTCATGCAGAGAGCTTGAGACTGGCCATGGTGGGGTTATTTACACCATGGGAATTAGTGAACCAGATAGACCAGGATTTTTTGTCCCCATCTTCCAGAGCTTATCATTAAACATTTACCCATATGCCATTGTTAAAGGCAATGAGGATGGGTGAACTTTCTGGATGGCGGTGAGTTTGGCGGGTCTGCACCCTGGCTCACGGGGAATCCATCACACCTCAACTCCCAGACCCCACCCTAGGCGAACTGAATGAGAAACTGAAGGAAGCAGTGAGATTGGGCAGAGGATTGTAGGGCTATGGGGGAGACCTGCCAGCCGTGTTTGCTTGTGACTGGGAAGTCCTTTGGGAGGCTCTGCTGGTGCAGAGAAGAGGAAGATGACCAAGTCCTCTTGGTCATGAGTTAAAAGGGGTGAGCTCCAGAGGCCATGGCAGGAGAAGGGAGGAGACGGGACAGAGCCAGGCAGGCCAGCAGGGATGTGCAGTAGTTTCCACCAGGATGCCTATGGCCTTCTTTCTTTCTTTCTTTCTTTTTTTTTTTTTGAGTTGGAGTCTCATTCCGTCGCCCAGGCTGGAGTTCAGTGGCATGCTCACTGCCACCCCAGCATCAACCTGCCGGGCTCAGGTGATCCTTCCACCTCAGTAGCCGGAACTATAGGTGCACACTACCATGGCCAGCTACTTTTTTGATTTGTTGTAGAGATGAGGTCTCACCAAAGTGCCCAGGCTGTTCTTGAACCCATGGGCTCAGGCAAGCCCCTCATCTTGGCCTCCCAAAGTACTGGGATTACAGGCTTGAGCCACTGCATCTGGCCCTTTTTTTAAAATAGGCAGTCTCACTATGTTGTCCAGGCTGGGGGCTCAAGTAATCCTCCCATCTTAGCCTCCCTAGTTGCTGGGATTATAGGCGTGTACCACCACACCTTCAAGGCAAAGACATTTTTGGCTGGGGAGAGCTTGGGGGACTGTTGCATTCGGGGTGATGCCAACTGTATTTTCCCCTGAGATCACTTGTGCCTGAGGATGCAGAAGGCTCAAAGAAGCAGTCCCTCTAGCAGAACCTGTGACAATTCACATAGGGCAGAAATCTCCTCCTCCCAGCTCAGTCTACAAGGTATCGTGGAGCATCTTTGTGGCTTTATTCTGGGGAAGACCAGTATATGGTGATTGTAAACTGAATTTAAAACTACAGAAGAGCAAAGGAGAAAAATAAAAATCCAGACGCTACGGCCCAGAGGTGATGACAATGGAAGGCTGCGAACTTGGTGTTCCTCCAGGCACCGCTGTGCAAACTCACGCTGTGTGGAGCCGGCTCAGCCACACTCCTGGCTCATCCAGGACCCCGAGCAAGTGGGGAGCAGAAAAGGGGAGTTGGGCCACTTCCAGCCCGTTTGGATAGACTCCAGGCTCCAACCCCTGGACACCAGCTGGGCCAAGCCCTTGTCCTGAGCCATTGCTTTGTCTAGCCGATGGTGGTTGCAGGTCTGTGCCAGGGACAGGCCAGGACTGTGTAGCCTTGACCTCTGCAGATGCCACGTGGCCTGGCCAACCTCCCCGCTGAGCAGACATTCTTCCCTCATCTCCTGCTGATCCTGAGTGCAGCCCCAGCCTCCCCCAGCACCTGCAGGTGACCTTGTCCTTGGTTTTTTGAAAAGCCCGCAGCTGGGACGGCGCCTGCTCAAACCCCTCCCTTCTCAGCACTCCAGAACAAGTGCCTAACCTGAGCTGCCTGCACACGCCCTCCCGTCCTCCCCTCCCCTGCATCTTTGGTTCTTCTTATTCCGACTCTTATCTCTTTTGTCATGAAATATGCACTCCTTTGCTTGACCTCCACCACCCTTCCAGCCCAGCCCTTCACTCTCCTTCTCCTCTCTGACCTACATGGCATGGTCAATACTCAATCTTGCTGCCTGTGTGTATGTAGGTATGCACATGTGTATGCATATGTGGATGATGTTTGTGCATGCATGTACATGTGCATGTGCCGTATGTTAGTGTGTGCGTGCAGGCATGTGTGTGCATGTGTATGCGCAGGTCTGTGTGTGTGCGTGCAGCCTTGTGTGTGTTTGTGCATGCAGGCACGTGTGTGCATGTGCATATGTCCACCCCCAACTCTCCATAACTCCCTGTCTGCTCTCTTCTGTCTGCAAAATAGCCTTCTCCAAGTTCCCCTACTCTGTCTCCAGGGCCTTTCTCCAACCTCCTCCTGGGTCACCCTGGGCCTCCCCTTTCTCCTGAAGCCTGTGTTTGCTGTGGCCCCTGGGACTGGCTCCTCGACCTGTATCTGTCTCTTCCATGGCTGCCTTTCCTGGGACATTCCCCCGAGAGCTGCCCTTGGTCTTCTGTGACTCTTCTCTACTCTCTTCGACAATGACCCAATCTATAGCTTCAGCACGTCCCAGACTTCTAACAACAGCAGTAGGAAGCCTGAGGCTTACCAACTCCTGAACCTTGCCCTCCTGGGTACCCACTTTACAGGGAGGAGGCTGTGATCCAGGTCCCCACCCATGGTCAAGGCAGAGCCAAGACTCCAACGCAAGTGGTTCCTAACCACCAGGACACGCAACCTTTCCCCCCTGACCACTGCTGGCTACCCACAGAGCATCCTCCTGGCTGCCAGGCTCCTTCCACTCCACCTGGTGACCTTTCTGCCAGGCCAGTGTCACTCTGTCCTGCCGGGCACTCCCTGCTCCTGGGGTGGTTCCCAGATCTCTTACCTCTAACCACCCCATCACCTTGATTTGGATGTTGATGGTTTCAGTGCGTCCTGCTGCAGGAACCTGCTCTTGTCTGCCTGTTCTTGTCCACCCCACCCCCTGCTGCCAGATTAATCTCCCGAAAACACTGTCAAGAGTCGAGCATTGATTGCATCACTTGTCAAGTGTGGGTTACGGCTTGGCTGTGATCAGCGTCTGGCGAGCTCAAATAAATCCTTTGGAATTCTGAAGACCATTATCCCCGAAAATGTGTGTGAGCTCAGGGATTCTGCAAACACAGCTGGATTTCAGGGACAGCCTGCGGAGGCTTGGGGGTGCCCCCAAGAGCGGGGTCAGCTGGGGGGGATTCTCTATTGTTCATAGGGCCGAGCCCGGGGGCTGTATTCGTTTCCTGGGACTGCCGTAACAAATCAGCACAAACTGGGTGGCTTAAACAACGGAAATGTATTCTCCCAGGCTTCTGGAGGCCAGAGTGCAGAATCCAGGTGTCGGCAGGGGCACGCTCCCTCCCGCAAGGGTCTTGGGTAGATCTCTTCCTTGCCTCTTCCAGCTTCTGGTGGTTGCTGGTGATTCTTGGTTTGTGGCTTGTGTTTGTGCAGGCATGTGTGTACACGTGTATCTGTGTGCTCATGTGTATGTGATCACCCCTAACCCTCACACCTCCGTCTGCTCTTTTCTGTCTGTAACACTGCCCTCTCCAAGCTCCCCTACTCTGTCCCAGCGCCCTTCTCTGACCTCCTGGGTCCCCCTGGGCCTCCCCTTTCTCCTGAAGCCTGTTTGCTGTGGTCCCTGGGACCAGCTCCCCAACCGGCAACTGTCTCTTCCAAGGCCGCCCTTCCTCCAGTTTCAGCCTCTGTCTTCATATGCCTTCTTCCTTGTGTGTCCGTGTCTCTGGGTCTAAATTTTTCTCTTCTTATAAGGACACAAGTTAGGTTTAATTAAGTGCCCACCCTAATCCAGGATGACCTCATCTAACTTTGATTACATCTGCAAAGATCCTATTTCCAAACAAGGTCACTTTCTGAAGTTACCGGTGGACGTGGATTCAGGGGGCGGATAAGGGAACACTATTCAATCCGGCCCTGGGGCCATCCCAGCAGTTGAATAGGACTTCAGTGAGACTGGAGCAACCAGGAAAAGCCCCAGCACTGGGAAAGCTGGGGGACACTGAGGCTAGTGACTGGCTAAACAAAAACAGGAGGGAGGAGAAGAGAAGAGACAGAAACAGGAGAGAAAGAGGACAGGGACCATTGGCAAAGGTGGACATTCTGGAGCAAAGTTTGCCGCTGGCGCCAGGAGGTCAACACCACCGAGACAGCCCTGCCATCTCCACCTCAGAGGGATCTGGCGTGTCACTCCCGGGCCTCCGCTGCAGCCAAGCCCTGCTTGGAGTCCCAGTTCTTCACATCTCGCTGAGCAGCTGACGGCGCAGGGGCCAGCCACCCCCACTGGCCACCAGCCCTGTGAGAGACACATGCGCAGACCCGTCCTCAAGGACGCAGCCCCATAATTACCCTCAGCTGCTGAATGGAGCCCACTTAAATGATAAGCAGACTCCCCCAGCAGGAGGCCACCCCGCCCGCTGCCCATGGCAGGCCACAGACACCTCGGAGGTGCGGCTGCGGTCCCGCTGACATCAGCGGCTTCGCTGCCTGTAACCGAAGCCCTGGACGTGCATGGGGAAGAAGAAACCCTCCCCCAGAGGAAACCCAAGCTCTGGCCTTGCCTGCCAGCCTGCCTGCCTCACAGGCTGTTGCAAAACTGCTGTCTTCCAGGGTGGGAGCCTTCGCAGTGAGCCCTGGTGAGCAGATGACACCTTATGGATGTGGCCTGCCAGACTCAGGGACCCAACTGAACAGTCCCATGGGTGCCTGCAAAGGCCACCTCCCACCCTGTCTCTGGCCTCATTTTCTTTTTTCTTTTTCTTTTTTTGTTTTGAGTCGGAGTCTCACTCTGTTGCCCAGACTGGAGTGCAGTGGCTGCTCCCAGCCACCACAGCCTTGACCTGTTGGGCTCCGGCGATCCTTCCGCCTCATTTTCTTTTCTTTTCTTTTTTTATTGAGTCAGAGTTTTACTCTGTCACTCAGGCTGCTAGAGTGCAGTGACATGCTCCTGGCCACCGCAGCCTCCACCCGCTGGCTCCGACGATCCTTCTGCCTCAACCTTCCAAGTAGCTGGAGCTACAGGCGCACACCACCACCCCTGGCTTTTTTTTTTTTTTTTTTTGAGTTGGAGTCTCACTCTGTTGCTCAGGCTGGAGTGCAGTGGCATGCTCACAGCCACAGAAGCCTCGACCTGCTGGGCTCAGGCGATCCTTCCGCCTCAGCCTTCCAAGTAGCTAGAACTACAGGAGCACGCCACCATACCTGACTTTTTTTTTTTATTTTCTTTTTTTGAGTCAGAGACTCATTCCATAGCCCAGGCTGGAGTGCCATGGCACACTCACAGCCACACCAGCATGGACTTGTTGGGCTCTGGCAATCCTTCTGCCTCAACCTTCCAAGTAGCCGGAACTATAGGCGCATGCCACCACGCCTGGCTAATTTTTTCTTTTTTTTTTTTGAGTTGGAGTCTCACTCTGTCGCCCAGACCGGAGTGCAGT
>NW_007245864.1:13661-15254 GCF_000164805.1 Carlito syrichta | reverse complement strand
ATCCACTCACCTCAGCCTCCCAAAGGCGCGGATTACAGGCTGAGCCACTGAGCCCGGCTTAATTTTTTCATTTATTGTAGAGACGAGGTCTCACCATGTTGCCCAGGCTGGTCTCAAACCTGTGGACTCAGGCAATCTTTTTTGCCTCAGTCCCCCAAAGTGCTGGGGTTACAGACTTGAGCCACTGCACCCGGCTGCTATTTTTTTTTTTTAACTTGTAGAGATGAGGTCTAGCCAAGTTGCTCAGGCTGGTCTCAAACCCCTGGGTTCAGGCAATACTCACACCTTTGCCTCCTAAAGTACTGGGATTACTAGTGCGAGCCACTATTCCTGGCTGACCTCATTTTCTATGTCCACCTGGGTGGGGCTCCCAGGGAGACAGGCTGGGCTGAACTCTCTGTCTGCACTTGTTTGAGCCCAGAGGATGCTTCCCTTGCCAAGTCAGCTGCCAGGCTGGCCACACCAGGGGTATAGATGACAACTGGTGCTGGGTCCAGCCGCCAGTGCTGCCTTGGGCCCTGAGGGCTATGAGGGACACAACCCAAAACTCTAATGGACTGGACTCCAGAGGAATTTACCCAACCTGGGTCTTAGAAGTCAATCTACCTTGCCCCAGACCTGTATTGTCCACTATGGAGGCCACAGCCCTACGTGGATGGGAAGCCCTTGGAATCTGGCAAGTCCCAGGGGAGAGGTGACATTAGATACAAAATCTACACTGAATTTCTAAAACTTAGAACAACAGCAAGAAAGTTGAAGATCTCAATCATAATTTTAATAATAACCCTATGTTGACATGCCAATGTTTTGGACATGCCTGGCTAAATAAAATATATTACATATAATATTATATATAATAATATATACTATATAATGATATAGTATTAAAATTAAGTTTGCCTGTTTCTTTTTTGCATTTTTAGTGTGGCCACCAGAAATTGTCAAATCCCTTACATGGTTCATATAATATTTCTATGGGACAGCACTGCCCTAGACGGCCACTATGAATACAAAAGCCCACCACCTACTCACTGACGAGAGGCATCAGACAGGCCCCTTGCTGAGTGACTTCCAGGAATTCAACTGACCTCTCTAAGCCTCATCTGGGACACGGAGCGACCACTGTCCCACTTGGTCTATTGGGAGAATTAAATGAAGAGTTTTATAAAGTACTTAGCACAAGTACTCAGCACCAAGTAAGGGCTCAGAACATAGCTGGTCTTAGCCTCACCCTCCAAAACCTCACGGAGATGCAATCTCTGTGATCAGCTCACTGTTGGCTTCACATTTAATGCATTCCCTCAGAAAGAATTGCCACAAGGGGCTCATGCCTGTAATCACAGCACTCAAGATGACTGCTTGATCCCAGAAGTTTGAGACCAGCCTAGGCAATATAACAAAACCTCATCTGGAGAAAAAAAAAATCAAAAAATTGGCAGGTCATGGTGGTGCATTCCTGTAGTCTCAGTTATTTGAGAGGTTAAGGTGAAAGGATCGTCTGAGCCCAGGAGGTTGAGGCTATGGTAAGCCATGATTGTGCCACTGCACTCCAGCCTGGATGACAGTGTGAGAACCTGACTCAGGAAAAAAAAA
>NW_007245864.1:2240-13509 GCF_000164805.1 Carlito syrichta | reverse complement strand
CTGGGGTGGCCATGAGTGTGCCACTGCACTCCAGCCTGGGAGACAGAGTGAGACTCCAACTCAAAAAAAAAAGAATTTCCACATAGGTGCCTGAGTGCCTGCTGGGATGCAGGGAGATAAAGAAGAAATGGCAGGCACATCCCGCCAGCCCATAATTTATAGTCTAGCAGAGGAGATAAGGCACGCACACACACACAGACACGAAACAGTTAAGCCGCCATCCCACGCAATGTGATGAAGTGTCAACACGAGAGCTGCAGATGGGCGTGCTGATGGGGAGAGAGAGGTCCACGTGGCAGCATCTTGGCGGTGGATGGGGAGAGGATGAGCAGAGCAGGGAGGCCTGGTGGCCGGCAGCTGGACACAGAGTGCCTGGCACACAGCAGGCGCTCGATGACTGTTAGGAGCGCCATCCACGCAGATGGGGATTTGTGATCCCAACTCTGACGCTCAGCAGCCGGGTGAAGCCATTTAGTCAGCGTCAGAGCCTCCATTTTCTCATCTGTAAAATGGAGGCTTGTGAAGAGCCACGAGGTAGGAAAAGGGCCTTGAGCCATGCCTGAGATGCAGGAGTGCTCTGTAGACGGTCTGCCTCTTCCCTCCCTCCCCTGATCAGGCAGAGACAAGGCTGCAGATAAAGCCCCAGGCAGGAGGTAGGTGCCAGAAGAAGGTCTTCAGAGCTTAGACAAGGGAATTGGGTGGCTTGGAAGGAAACGAGTAACGAGATGGGAGTGTAGGGCAGATTGGCAGAAGAAAGCCAGAGCTATGGCATGTGCCCTGATCCAGGCACCTGGAGGTAAGGACCGGACCAGGCAGGACAGAGAATAGCCCCAGGAGCTGTATCTTTCCAAAACTTTCATGTGTAAGTTTAATGGGAACTATAGGTTTGGTTTTAGCAATGGGGTCTTGCTATGTTGTTCAGGCTGGTCTCAAACTCCTGGTCTCAAACAATCTTCCCACCTCAGCCTCCCGAGTAGCTGGGACTACAGGTATGCACCACCACACCTGACTAACTATCAACAAAACCTTTATGCCCATCATGAATGTGCCTGTCATTATAATGTTGTGTACCCATTTAGTGATCTTTTTGTTTTACTCATCACGTCTTGCACACTCAGGGGCCTTTCAGGGATGAAATGGTTAATCTTATGTGCCACCCTGACAGGGCAACAGGATTCCCAGAGAGCCGGGGAAACATTCTTACCTGGTGTCTTTGAGAGTGCTTCTGAAAGAGACTATCCCTTGCATCAGTAGACCCAGGAAAGAAGATCTACCCTCCCCAATGCAGGTCGAACCATCCAATCCATGAGGGCCTGGATGGAACAGGAAGACAGACAAAAGGCCAATTTGCCCTGTTTGCTTGGACTGGGACATCCATCTTCTCCTGTCTCAGACATCGGAGCTGCTGGTTCTCAGGCCTTTGGACTCAGATGGAATTACACGGCTGGCTTCCCTGGTTCTCTAGCGTGCAGACGAGGGATCATGGGCCCCCGTATTGCATGAGCCGATTCCCACAATAAACTCCCTCTTATAGACCTGCATATCCTGCTGACTCCATTTTCCTGGAGAGTTCTGAATGATCCATGGTAGAAGCGAACTGCAGCTCCAGGGTTCAGGGTCCCTCTTCTGTGCATCCTTCCTGTGGTCTCAGTGCCAGGCCAGGGTTATATCTGATGTGGATTCTGGGTCTTTGGCTTCTTGCGTGTGAAGAGGATAAAATGGATAATAATGGAGATGTCACAGACTTGGCACGAACATTAAATGAGAAGACCTATCACAGCACTTGGCCCCTGGTAGGTGCTTAGTGGATGAGTGTCACTTCTCTTTCTACTTATAAGAAAAGGAGCAGGCATAGTGACTCATGCCTATAATCCCAGCACTTTGGGAGGCTGAGGCAGGAGGATCCTTTGAGGTGAGGAATTGGAGACTAACCTGGGCAGCATAGTGAGACCCCAACTCCTTTTTAAAAAGAAAGAAAGATCAATGAAGTTAAAAATTTCAGCCACGTGCAGTGGCTCACGCCTATAATCCCAGCACTTTGGGAGGCAAAGGTGATCAGCCTGGGCAACTTGAGGAGACCTCGTCTCTACAATAAATCAAAAAAATTAGCCAGACCTGGGCAACAGAGTGAGACTCCTACTCAAAAACAAACAAACAAACAAACAAAAAACACTTTTGGGTTGGACATAGTGGCTCACACCTGTAATCCCAGCACTTTGGGAGGCCAAGGCAGGAAGATTGTTTGAGCCCAGGAGTTTGAGGTCAACCCAAGCAGCACAGCAAGACTTTGTCTCTACAAAATAAAAAATTAGCTGGGCATGGTGATGCATGCCTGTATTCCCAGCAACTCAGGAGGCTGAGGTAGGAGGATCACTTGCCCAAAAGTTGGAGGCTAGGGTGAGCTATGATTGTGCCACTGCAGCCTAGGTGACATACATAAATAAATAAAATTGTGAACTCCAAGACAACGAGGACTTGTGTCTGTTTAACTCACTCAACATTGTCACCCACAGCCTCCCCCCTAAGCCTTATCACAGGCCCGAAGCCCTGGAGGTACTTTTCCAGCTTGGGGAAGGTGTCTGGGGCCCGGCAGCCCTGGGTTTGAGTCCAAGCCCATGTGCCACTGTGCATGACCAGCTAGAGCCTCAGTTTCCCCTCTGTAAGTGGAAGGCTAAGACACATCACTCAAAATGAAGTACAAGCTATGCGATCACAATACAAACGTGCTGCCCTCCTGGGCACATAACCAGGTTGGTGCCTGGTTCTCAACTCCAGCCAGTCAGTGGTTCCCAGTTTCCCTGGTCTGTCTCTCGTGGCCCCCAAGCCTGTGTGTCCTAGGCTGGCAGTGGACTGGACGTTAAAATATCCTCTTCACGCGCAAGAAGCCAAAGGCCCGGAATCCATGGCACAGATGCCCCAAATCCCAACTCCATCTCTCAGAGAGGGCCCAGCAATGTCATGCTCAGTGCTGTCCAGAGCTGCCTCGACCACGATCGGTGTGTTCCCCTGTGCCGAGGACCTCCTGGGAATAAGCAGACCTGGAACCAGGACAAAAAACCTTCTAATACCTGTTCCCAGGGATCGAGGGGCATTGATGGGATGGCAGTGACAGTTTTGGGGCCCCAAGTCTCAAGGGCCCCAGGGGCTCCGTGAGCCCCAGATGTGGGTTCCTTCAGCTCTCGGACCTTATCCTGGACCACATGCAACACCTGCTGCCTCAGAGACTGCAAGGTGTGTGGCTTAGGCAGCTGGGAAGGAGAGGAGCCAGTCTCTAGAAAGAATTTATTCCAACAGGCTTGGACCCATGAGGTCTTGACCACGACCTCCCCACCCCCTCCCCAGCCAACAGGGAGATGTGAGCAGCTTCCTGGGCAGAGATCCTGGCCCGGGCTTGACTGCCCTGGGTGCTTTCCTGTCTTAATAGCAATAATAAAAACAATAAAAATAACAGTAATGGCTACCATGTGTTGTACACACTCACTCCTGCCACACATGGTGCTGAGTGCTTTGCCTGTGAATCCAGTTAACCCCCATACCTGCCAGCCATTTTACCAAGAGTCTTGGTTTTAGAATGGGGAAACTCATTTGCTCAAGGTCACAGGGGGAGTAAACGATCTAGATGAGACACAAACCTACACATCCTGGATGCCGGAGTCATCGTGAGTCCTGCCTTCCCATCTGTGGTGTCTGAGTCTTCAAATCCACACTTAAGGATGCAGCAAGCTGTGATGGTGAGGGAGAGATGGTGCTCCTGGGATGCTTCTGTAATGGTGGCCATTTTATTATTATTATTTCTAGAGACTTGGGCTTGCTCTGTTGCCCAGGTTGGAGAGTAGTGGCATGATCATAGCTCACTGCAGCCTCAAGTTCCTGGCTTTAAACAATCCTCCCACCTTAGCTACCAAATAACTGGGACTACAGGAACACACTATCACACTTGGCTAATTAAAAAATAAAAAATTTGTTTTTAGAAATGGGGTCTGGCTATGTTGCCCAGGCCGGTCTTGAACTCCTGACCTCAAACGATCCTCCCACCTCTCTGCCTCCCAAAGTGTTGGGTGTTGGGATTGCAGGTGTGAACCACCGTGTTCAGCCATAATGACCAGTTGCAGAGGAAAGCCCGCCAGGGAGGGCAAATGGCCTGTGGCTCTCTACCTCAGTGTGTGCTTATCCTGCAGGCTCCTCCTCCAGTCCCAAGAACTGCCCCATGGTTCCAGGGTCTGAGCCTGATCCATTATCTGGTCCCCCACTTCCCTGCTTTAAGTCTCCAAAGGCCTCCCAAAGCAATGAGTCTCAAGGCACAGCCCCGCAGACAGACTGCCCTCTCCCTTGTCCTGCCAGCTCCCCCAGCTCACACTGCCCCCTCCTGCTGCCTTTCTCCTGGTCTTGGAACACATTCCATAGACACCTGCTTCAGGATCTTTGCACCTGCTATCCCAGCTCCCTGAAACAACCCCGGGATCCAGGTCATTACATGGCTGTTTCCTGCTCAACCCAGATAATTCACATGCTCCTTTCTCAGTGAGGCCTTCCCTGACCACCCAGCCTAAAGCACACTTTATACAAACACATTCTTAAAGCAAACCACAAAAAGGATCATTGTTTTCCCACAGCAAGAGGGAGGGTCAAGGTTGGGGTTGGACCAGCCTCCTCCTTGGGCTTAGCAGATATAGAAGCTGGAAGAGGGGACAGGGTAAATCCTAGGACACAAGGTCCCCTAAAGCTAATAGGACAGAAAAAGCAGCATCATTGAGCAGCCCTGAGGATAATGGGGCATGTGCCCTCTGACTTCAGGACAATGCCTTGGTTCCGGGGGTTTATATGGCCCACAGGAAAGAAAACCGTGTCCTGGGTATAGAAGCTGAAGATACTGTCCTGAAGGCTGAGGGTCACTATCCACAGGCCTATGCTGCACCTTCCATTATGACCCTATCTGGCATGCCACAGCCCCCACCCCACCAATGCCCGGTTTTTACCACTCCTGTCCTCATGGCCTAGTCTCTCCTCCTGTCTTCTGACTTCTTTGGGGATGGCCAGTTGTGGAGAAGAATTAGTCCTCTCAGTCCCATTTCATCAAACATATATTTAATGAAGCATGTCAAGTATGTTTACTTTAAATATGTTTAATTTAAGGGGCTGATCACTATATGAGGTGCTAATAAATGTGTAGGGTTAGCAACTGGCTCTCTTGAAAAAACTATATGTGTGTGTCTATCTTTATTTATTATAAATATTTATAGCATGCAACTTACAAATAATAATGAAATGGACAATACCTTTCACCATAAGCTCTATATAACAATCGATTCACAGAACATGCTCTTTGCTTTTGGCCAAAGTCTTGCCTCACTAGCTGGCCTAGGCCTGCTGTTGATAAACGAATGTGGCTCTGACCTGAATGGTTGTGGATATTTTCATCTAAAAGTTAACCAATTAAATGAAAGTACCAGCCTGGGCAACACAACGAGACTTCTTCTCTACACAAAATCAAAAAACTAGCCAGGCATGGTGGCTCAGCTACTCAGGAGGCTGAGATGGAAGGATCGCCTGAATCCGGGAGGTTGAGACTGTGGTGAGCCATGAGCATGCCACTACACTCCAGTCTGGGCAACAGAGTGAGACTTCAACTTAAGAAAAAATAAAACAAAGTGAAACGATGACTTCACTTGTTTATCACGATGTCAGTGACTTCTTTGATGAATCAGATAACAGTTCTTCAACACTGGAAGAATATTTTCTCCTTTGTGTGTGTGTGTGTGCGCGCGCGCGCGCTATTCATGACATAATGGCTACAGACAGGACACACTTTTAAGTTTAATCTGCTTCATGGCCGCACTTGGTGACTCAGCTTGTAATCCCAGCACTTTGGGAGGCTGAGGCAAGTGGATTGCCTAAACCCACGGGTTCGAGACCTGCCCGGGCAACTTGGTGAGACCTTATCTCTACAATTAAAAAATAAATAAAATCAGGCGGGTATGGTAGCGCACACCTGTAGTTATGGCTACTTGGAAGGCTGAGGCAGAGAGATCGCTGGAGCCCAGCAGGTCAATGCTGGGTTGGCCGTGAGCATGCTACTGCACTCCAGCCTGGGCAACAGAGTGAGACTCCAACTAAAAAAAAAATCTGCTTCATTAATATTTTTCTACCACTTTCTAAAGTCTAGACAATCGACAACACAATACATTGCATCATAATTTGTGGTGTTTTCTGATTCCTGTAGTGTTAATACTCCCACCATGGCTGATATCAACTACCAACATGATTGAAGGTAGAATCAGAATGAGATGTGTGGAAGTCACTGCTGAGAAATGTTTCCACCATACAGATTTAGGGGGTATAAATAACCTCGAGAACATGAGAATTGTAAAATAATCAGGAAGGAAGCCAGGTGTGGTAGTACACAATAGTAAATCCCAGCTGCTCAGGAGGCTGAGGCTGGAGGATCACTTGAGCTCAGGAGTTCGAGGTTATAATGAATTATGATCTCACCACTGCACCCCAGCCTGGGCCACAGAACAAGACCCTGTCTCTAAAATAAATAAATAAATAAATAAAATAATAATAATAATAATTAGGGACTAGGTGCAGTGGCTCATACCTGTAATCCAAGCGCTTTGGGAGGCGGAGGCGAGTGGATTGCCTGAGGTTGGGAATTTGAAACCAGCCTAGGCAAATTGGCGAGACCTCATATCTACAATAAATCAAAAAATTAGCCAGGCATGGTGGCACGCGCCTTGGAAGGCTGAAGTAGAAGGCTCACCTGAGCCCAGCAAGTTGAGGCTGTGGTGGCTGTGATCTTACCACTGCACTACAGTCTGGGCAACAGAGCGAGACTCTGACTCAATAATAACAACAGCAACAAGGAAGCAAAACGTTTGGGGCATGTATTACCTTTGTTCTTTTTTTTTAAGCGAGAAAGCAGGATTTATTGAGAGGACAGAAAAACTCCCACAGTGGAAAGGGACCTGAAGGGGTTGCCCACCTTTGTTCTTAATATAGTTTATTTAAGTGTAAATTTAAATCATTTAATTTTTTTTTTTTTTTTTTGAGTTGGAGTCTCACTCTGTTGCCCAGACTGGAGTGCAGTGGCCGCTCCCGGCCACCACAGCCTCGCCTGCTGGGCTCCGGTGATCCTTCCGCCTCAGACTTCCGAGTAGCCGGAATTACAGGCATGTGCTGCCACACCCGGTTGATTTTTTGATTTATTGTAGAGATGAGGTCTCGCTGCCCAGGCGGGTCTCGAATCCACGGGCTCAGGCAATCCACTCATCTCAGCCTCCCAAAGACACGGGATTACAGGCTGAGCCACCGAGCCCGGCTTTTTTTTTTTTTGAGTAGAGATCTCACTTGTCACCCAGGCTGCAGTGCAATGGCATGACCACAGTTTACCATAGCCTCGGCCTACTGGGCTCAGGCGATTCTTCTGCCTCAGCCTCCCATGTAGCTGGGACTACAGGCATGTGTCACCACGCCTGGCTAATTATTTTATTTTTTTTTATAGAGATTAGATCTCTCTATGTTGCCCAGGCTTGTCTCAAGCTCCTGGGCTCAAACAATCTTCCCCCCTCAGCCTCCCAAATAGCTGGAATTACAGGCATGAGCCACCGCATCTGGCCTAAATCACTTAATTTTTAATAATGGCTATATTTAACAACTGGTTCACAACATTTCTGAAAACACAGCCGATGGCCCTCGCAAGCCAGTATGACCCAGCCTCAGCTGGCTACAAGGGAAGCTCATCTTGGGTCTCACAAAAATCTGATTTACTCAGCATTCACTTGACAAATGTTTTCCAGGCACCTACTGTGGCCAGATACTGTTCCAGGTGCCAGTACAAGTCAGATAAGGGCTTGAGCTGGCCCCTGTCTTTGAGCCACTTATGTTCTAGTAGGAGACACTGAAACACAAGCGTCATCAACACACAGGTGATATTGTCTGTTAGGAGGCAGAAGCGCTATGGAAACAGAAACGCGGAGACTGGAGATGTGGGTGGGGGCCAGAGTAGGGCAGGGACAGGATCAGCCCATGGAAAAGATGACACTTGAGTGAAGACCAAGGAAAAGGAGAGACACTAGCAGATATTTGAGGAAAAACATGACAAGCTGTGGCCACAGCCAGTGGAAAGGCCCTGAGGCAGCAACATGCCGGGCATGTTTGAGGATCAGTGGAGGGGCCCAAGTGCCTGGAACAGAGCGTGGGAGAGAATGTGGCAGAAAAGGTGGGGGGAGGGGAGGGTGATGGGAACACAAGAGGCAGGGCTGAAAAGTCTTAGCTGTTTTTTACAGATGCATAAACTGAGGCCTGAAGTCACCCAGGTGGTGAGTGGGAATGCTGAAAGAAGCCTGGGTCGGTCCGGCTGTAGCCACACTATGCTTCTGATTCCGTGTGGCAGAGGGATTGGCGGCAGGTATCCCACACGCTCCAGTTCCTCCCTGTCTCAACAACCCTAACTGGCCATGGCTGAGAGTCCTGTCAGGCCAGACTCCTGAATCTGGACCTCTGGCAAGTGGGACAAGCTGGGAGGCATAGAAACCCTCCACTAGGTATTGGGACCCAGGGCCCGAGGGGGCTTCCATGATAGAGTCGAAGGCTAAAGCTTTCTCTCTTTTTTGTTGTTGAGTAGAGGTCTCACTTGTCGCCCAGGTTGGAGTGGAATGGCACGATTGCAGCTCACTGCAGCCTTGACCTACTGGGCTCAGGTGATCCTTCTGCCTCAGCCTCCAGGGTAGCTGAGACTACAGGCATTAGCCACCACACTCAGCCATATCAGACTTGCTTTTTCTGGGTCTCCTTCTGGTCTGATGTGCAGGTAGTTGAGGGGTACCCCACGTGCAGTGGTATCCCCATTGCATGAGTCAGTTGTTCAATATAGCTGGCCTGGAGGTTACAGCCTCGGGGGGGTCAAGTAGCAAAGGAAGGGGCTCCTCTGTGGGTGGGAGGAGGGTGACCAAGTGTAAACACTACAGATAGGGGGTGCTGACACTCCCTCTGCCAAGTAAGTCTGGTCATCTTGGGTAGAGTTGGACCCCTGACCCTAGGGGTCACTGCTAGAATTTCCCCCATCAGGCAGACTGGGTTAATGCTCCACCATCTTGAAAATGTTAATAATATTGAACAAGGGGGTCCACGTTTTATTTTGCCCTGCAGGCCAGACAAACAGCCCTGCTGGATTTGTCTGGGTGAGGCAGGGAGTCAGGAAAATCCTGTGAGGGAGTCCCTTGTCGCCAGAGTCCTCTGGAAAAAGGATGGACCAGTTCTGGTGAGCTGGGATACTCTGGGTCGCTTCAAGTCACAAGCCGAGATAGGAGTGAGTAGGAGAGAAACCTTTCTTAGGTTTCAGACCCATCTGTCTTTGAGAGGGGATTCTAGTGAGTTCTGTCCTAGGATCCCGGTGCTTTTTCAGGATACTTCTGCCCAGCTAGAATCCTGCCTGTGGGCCTCCAGGCCATGCGGGAGAACCAAAGGATGGCTGTTGTGAAATAATTATGGCCAGTCAGACCAGTCTGTTCAATACTCTATTGACAAGTTCACCTTGGCAACCTGGAGGCCGGCTCCTCCGTGAGTGATTCCACCTCCTGGAGTCACTTTGGTCTTAAAGGCACATCTTCGTACTCTCCCAGCTGGTGCATGACCCCAGTGAATTAGGACAGGGCTATGCATGCACCAGCAGAAGGTGGGGGAACTTTTCCCTGCCCAACTGGCGGCCCCATTTCCACTTTGGGGTGAAGGGCCTCCTCCTTTGTGCCCGCCCCCAGTCCTGGACCTTACAGTCAAGCTCTCATTTAGCTGGGGCTGGGGATGGGATTACAGAGATAGGTGCTCTACTTTGAGTCTAGCCCTCTCCAGGGGGCAGAGTATACTAGGCCCAGGTGGCAGGTCCAGGAATGCCTCTGTAGGATCGGAGGGCCTGAGTTGAGGTGGAAATCATGGGTGTGCATTACTACTAATCAGGCTTCTAATGAACGACATGAAAAATGGCAGCAGCACAATCAATGTTGCTCAGAGCAGCGTGCAGCTTGGCGGACTGCCTCCACGACCATCGGCCTTGCCCTTCTGGAAAACCAGAACTGCCCCAGACCTAGGACTTGTCCTGCAGGATACACACAGGTGCCACAGTGAAGTGCAGCGTTTCTTTGTAATTGCCACGAAGCACACGTCAGAAGGCAGGCGTGGTTCCCTCCTGTCAGGCTGAGAAGTGAGTGGGAAATTGGCCAGGGTTGAATTGCCCTTGGTTCAATCGCTGAACACCCGCGGCGTGGCATCCGTGCCCATCTGTCCGTCTGTCCGTCTGTCAGGGCCTATTTGGGGAAAGAAGCAGGAGTCAGGCATAGTACAAATGGAAATGTGTATCTTTGCTAGTGGGGAACCAAGAAAGAGATGAAAAAGTCGCACTGGCAGAGTGTGGGAGTGAGCCATCCTCAGATAGCTCAGTGTGTATACAGCTGTAGATGTTTTTCTGAATTCCAAGAAAGACTTGTCTTCCACATGGGCTTCTTCAGCAATATTTTTCTGGTTCTCTGCGGTGTTTTTTGGCTTCCATGGTACTAGTTCTTAGTCTCTGGGCTGAAAAAATAAAATCCAGTAATCACCAACAGCTTCTGAAAGAGAAGGACCCTTTCTCTATATGGCTCTTCTTCTATGAAGGTTTGCCATTTCTTTAGAATCAAAGAAAATACCAGTTTCAAGCAAGGGGATGGGGGATGGGGGACATGGGTCCTTTTCTGAACCTTCCGATCCGAATGAGTCAAAGAATACAAAATCACCCCATTATAATCATTACTGTCAAATCACAGGACAATCAACTCACTGACACAGGCCAGACGGACGTCCGGGAGAAATCCACAGTGCCAGGGCTGCCTCAGAGCCTGATGGAACTGAGCTCTCTAAAATAAAACAAGTAGAGAGGGACAGGCCTTGTATTTCTCTTTTCCTGTCTTCCCTGTTACTTTGACATGCTTTCTATTTTAGTATCACCCACCAAAAGCCAGCATTCTGAGTGAGGAGAAGTGGCCCGGAAATGCCCAAATGCTCCCGCGCACATAGGCAGGTGGACTCTGGGGCCCCAGGACCATTGGTCTGGAGCCAACAGCTGATTCATATGAAGCCATCCACATGGCAAGCTGGTGGTCTTAATCCCCAGAGGTCCCATTCTTTTGTGGGCCCCTTCCTCCATAGGAAAAAAAGCATTAAAAATTACACTTTACAGCCGGGCTCGGTGGCTCAGCCTATAATCCCGTGCCTTTGGAGGCTGAGGTGAGTGGATTGCCTG
>NW_007245864.1:0-1658 GCF_000164805.1 Carlito syrichta | reverse complement strand
AAAAAAAAAAAAAAAAAAAGGAAGGAAATTCAGACACAATATGAATGAACCCTGAGGACATTATGCTAAGTGAGATAAGGTAGACACAAAAGGACAGATATTGTATGATTCCACGAAATGAGGTCCCTAGAGATAGAAGGTAGACTTGTGGTTGGGGAGAGGGAGATGGGGAATGGGAGAGCTGTTGTTTAATGGGGACAGAGTTTCAGTTGGAAAGATGAAAAAGTTCTAGAGATGGATGGTGGCAATGGTCACACACAATGTGAATGTGCTTCATGCCACTGACGTGTACACTTAAAAGCTGTTTAAATGGGACATGGCACATTATGTATATTCATCACAGGTTTTCAAGTAAACAAATTAAAAAAAATTAGAACATTTTCATGGGACTCAAGAGAATCATGGGACATGCAGGGAGCTTCCTGGGCTCGATGGTGAGTGGCTCTGCCCAGAAGCAGACAGGGTTGGCCCCACCCTTGTGTGCCACCCATGTCCTTTATCAATTGAACATTGATATTCATTGATGTTCATTGACATGACTGGAGGAAGGATATTTTTTCCAACCAGTGTCTGTTTGAGCCCAGGAAAAAAAAAAAGGAAATAACGAACTTTATCTGAAACTTCATCTAGTGATTATAATCTCAAGTGTTCCAACCTGGTTCCTACCCTCTCTCAAGGTCCTTGTCTCCATCAGAAATCCAGGATGTGAGGGTCCCTTCCCCCTTCATAGGGTATCTCTCTGGGCTTTAGTTTGCCACCCAGGGGACATGTCCCTTACACAGGGATGTCTGGGCATTTTTAAGAGGTGGTATTTATCAACCAAGTAAACTTTCTTTAGTGAACTTCGGTTTAGGGAAAGCAGTTTCTGGTGGGGCTTGGATTCTAGGCTCTCCTCCAGGATCCTAATTCCTAAGGTCAGCAAGCTTGGCATTGGGGGGAATTGGCAGTCACGTCCGTTTGAGTCTCATTGGTCTCTGATAGCAGAACAAGGGGTTCTGTGATCCTCTGGGCCTGAAATGTCCTTTTAAATCTTCAGATAAAAAGATATGTGTATGCTCCTCGTGTGGACTTCCCCTGGGAGTGGAACAGCGCTGAGCAGAGCGCCATGTGGGGCAGCAATGGTCCTCACCCCTGGGATGTGTTTAGTCCTAAATGCGCAGGGGTTCCAAAGGTTCAAAGTCCCCCTGGAGCCAGCTGTTTCTGGCTGGAAAAGCAGCAGTTGGGCCGCCGGGGTCGGGGGGAGGGGTCGGGGTGTGCAGGAAACAGAGTATGCGGGCTTCTCCATCCACCCCTCACCGCAGTGAGACCCCCATTTTGCCCCCGTCCAGACCTCCTTCCCACCGCTGGAGAGGCACCGAGGGGCTGCCCAGCAGGCCCAGGGCTGCGCCCAGCCCAGGGGGAGTCCGCCCCCTAGGGGAGGGCGTAGCGAGTGCAGGCACCACTGCGCCCCTGCCCCGGCCCCGCCCGGGCACCCAGGGCTGGCAGGTGAGGCTCCAAAGGGGAGACCTGGGAGGAGGAGGGCGGGGGGCGGGGGGGGGATCCTCAAGGGCCATCCCAGGAAACGGCCTTCTGGAAGAAGCTGGGGAGGGAGACTTCTCGGGAACCTGGGGTATCTTTCCGAAGGTGGAGTCGAGGGGACACCCACATATTTATATCAG
>NW_007245863.1:0-9407 GCF_000164805.1 Carlito syrichta | reverse complement strand
CATAGTTAGCTTACTCGTTACTAACATGCTAGCTAGTGACTTAATCATCTGACATAACTCATTAGCTAATGAGCTAGCTAGCTGACTCAATCAGCTGACTTAAGTCATTAGCTAACAAGCTAGGTAGCTGACTAATCCAGTTGACTTAACTGGTTAGCTAACTAGCTAGCTAGCATACTCAGACAGCTGAATCAACCCATTTGCTAACTAGCTAGCCTGCTGACTCAACCAGTTGACTTAACATGTTAGTTAACTAGCTAACTACCTGACTCCATCTGCTGACTTAACCTGTTAGCTAATTACCTCGTTAGCTGTCTTAACCAGCTAACTAAATTAGAAAGTTGACTTAACTTGTTGACTTAGCTAGCTGACTTAACTACTTAGCTAGCTGACTTAACTGGCTCACATAACTAGTTAGCTAGCAACTTAACTACCTGAATTAAATAGCTAAATTTTAGCTGGCTAAATAGCTAGCTGAGTTAAATATTTAGTTAACAAGTTAGGTTGCAGATTAAGTAGCTGACTTAAATAGTTAGCTAACTAGTGAGCTAGCTGTCTTAGTTTGGTGAGTTAGCTAGCTAGCTAGTTAGCTAGCTGACTTAGCTAGCTGACTTAACTAGTTGGCTAACGAGATAGCTAGCTTACTTAATGAGTTGGTTAATGAGTTAGCTAATTTTTTTAACTATTTGGTAAACGAGTTAGCTAGCTGTCTTAATTAGTTGCGTAACGAGTTAGTTAGGTGGCTTAACTTGTTGGCTGACGATTTGGCCAACTACTTATCTGGTTTAACACATTGGGTGACTACTCGTCCGATTTGTTTGATGGCTTAACTAGTTGGCCAACTAGTTGTGTGACTAGTTAGCTGTTTTAATTAGTTGACTGACGAGGTGGTCCACAAATTTGCTTGGATAACTATTTGTCTGGCTAGTGTTCTGACCTAACTAGTTGGCCAACTACTTGGTCGACTAGTTGGCTGACCTAACCAGTTGGCCCACAAGTTAGCAGACCTCACTTGCCAGCTGACAAGTTGGCTGAAGAGTCAGCTGATTGGTAAGCAGACTTAAATGGTTGGCCTTCTAGTCGTCTGACCTGTTAGCTTCCTTAACTAGTAGTCCAGAAAGTTCACCCACAGGAGAGCTGACTTACCTCATTGGCCGGTGAGTGACCTGACTGACCATCTGACAACTATTCGCCTGGTGATTGAGCCGACTGTTCAGCTGATTTAACTAGTCAACCGGCAAGTGAGCTGACTGGTCAGCTGACTTTCATTGGCTAGTGAGTGAGCCGAATGGTCAGAAGAGTTAACTAGTCAGCCGTCGAATGAACCAACTGGTGATCTGAGTTAACTAGTGTGCTGGCAAGTTACCCGTCATGGGAGCTGCTGTAACTACTCAGCCGGCTTGCAAGCCAGCTGGTGAGCAAACTGACAAGTTAGGTGACCTGTTGGCCTGTGAGCGAGCTGACAATTTAGTTGACCTGCTGGCTGGCTAGTGAGCAGATTAGTTTTCTGACCAGTTTGCAGCTGAGTGATTTGACTAATTAGCTGATGTGATGGAAAGCAAGCGAGCTCACTAGCTATCTGACCAGAGAGCTGTGTTGCTAGCCGACTAGTTAGCTAAGAAACTAGCTGATTTGCTTGCTGACTTAACTAGCCAGCTGACCAGCTAACTGACTATCTAGCTGACATAACTAGCTAGCAAAAAAGCTATGTAACTCTCTAGCTTGCTGACTTAACTAGCTAGCTATCTGGCTAGTTAGCTGGCTAACTGACTTAACTATCTAGCTGACATGCTAGCTGACTAGCTAGCTGACTTAACTAGCTAGCAGACTAGCAAGCTGACTACTAGCTGACTTCACTAGCTAGCTGAATGGTTAGCTGACTTTCTAGCTGACTTGACAAGCTGGCTGGCTAGCTAGTTGACTTAAATACCTGACTAGCAATTGGGCTGGATAACTGGCTAGCCAGCTGACTTAACTACATAG
Organism: Carlito syrichta; assembly: GCF_000164805.1. NCBI lineage: Eukaryota > Metazoa > Chordata > Mammalia > Primates > Tarsiidae > Carlito > Carlito syrichta. The sequence goes on along the minus strand of NW_007245863.1, from coordinate 7,424 downwards.
TTAACTGGTTGTCTACCCGGCTAGCCATCTTGCTTTACTAGGCAGCCACTCGACTGGTCAGCCGGATAGCCTGCTGGCTTACCTAGTGGGCCACCTAACTGACCAGCCTGCTAATCAACCAGCATAACTTGAAAGGCATCTAGCTATCCTGCTGCCTTACAAGCTGACTTAGCTGGCTGACAACTATATAGCCATCGGGCTAGCCAGTTGGCTTAACTAACTAGCCCCCTAGTTAACCAGCCGGTTAGCCATCTCACTTAAATCGCTGAATTAACTAGCTAGCCAGCCGGCTAGCCAGCTGACTTAATTTCCCAGCTACCTTCCTAGCCAGGTGGCAAGCCAGCTGACTTAACTGCCTGGCTTAACAATCTATCCAGCAGGCTAGGCAGCTGGTGTAACTAGCGAGCTACCTAGCTAGCCAGTTGACTTGACAATTGAATTAACTAGCTGACTTTACCAGCTAGCCAGCTGGCTAGCAGGCAGATTCAACTAGCTGAAATAACTAGATAGCCAGCTGGCTAGCCAGCTGCCTTAACTAGCTGACATGACTAGCTAGCAAGGTGGCTAGCCACCTGACTAATATAGCTAGCTACCTACATATCCCGCTGGTTTGCCAGCTGACTTAGCTACCTAGCTAGCTAGCTAACCAGCTGACTAGCTAGCTTACATAACTAGGTGAATTAACTAGCTATCCAGCTGGCTAACCATCTGAATTAACAAGCTAGCAACCCAGCAAGGCAGCTGGCTAGCCAGCTGACTTAACTAGCTGACTTAACTAGCTAGCAAGCTGACTTAACTAACTGACTTAACTAGCTAGATACCCAGCTAGCCAATTGAATTACTCGCTGAAATATCTAGCTAGCGACATAGCTAGCTGCCTAGCTAGCTAGTCCACATAACTACATAACTTAAATAGCTGGCTAGCTGACATAACTAGCTGATTTAACTGGCTATCTATCTAGGAAGCCAGCTGACTTTACTAGCTGAAATCACTAGCTGGCCAGCTACTTATCCATTGACTTAACAAGCTTTTTAACTAGCTAGCGGGCTGGCTAGCCAAGTGATGTAAAGAGGTGACTTGACTAGCTAGCCAGTTGGTTAGCCAGCTGACTTAACTAGTTGATTAAAGAGGTAGGAAGCTGGCCAGCCAGGTGACTAAACTAGCGGACTTAACTAGATATCCAGATGCCTAGGCAACTGACTTAATTAGCTCTGTACTTCTCTAGCCACCTGTATAGTGAGTTGACTTAACTAGGTGACATAATTAGCTAGCCAGCTGGCTAGCCAGCAAACTTAAATAGGGCACAACCTAGCCAGCAAGATTGCTAACCAGTTGACTTTACTAGCTGTCTTAACTAGCTGGCCTGCTTTCTAGCCAGTTGAATTAACTAGCATGCTACATAGCTAGCCAACTGGCTATCAAGCTGAATTAACTAGGTGACTTATCTAGCTAGCCAGCTGTCTACCTGTTGACTTAACTAGCAAACTACGTAGCTAGACAGCTGCTTTCTCACCTGATTTATCTAGGTGAGTGAACTCGCTAGCCAGCTGGCTAGACAGATGACATAACTAGCTAGGTACCTAGCTAGCAAGCTGGTTAGCCAGCTCTCTTAATTATCTGACTTAACTCGTTAGCCAGCTGTCTAGCCAGCTGGCATAATTGCCTAGCTACCTAGCTAGATAGCTGATTTAACTAGCTGAAATAACGGGTGAGCCAGCTAGCTATCCATCTGACGTAACCAGATTTTTAACTAGCTAGCCAGCTGGCAATGCAACTGACTTCACCACCTGACATAAGAAGCTAGCCAGGTGGTTAGCCAGCTGACTAAAGTAGATAACTTTACTAGCTGGCCAGCTGGCTAGCCAGCTGAATTAACTGACTAGCTACATACATAGCCAGCAGCCTAGCCAGCTACTTAACTAGCTGACTTAACTAAGTAGCCAGCTGTCTAGCTAGCAGAGTTAACTATCTACCAACCTAGCTAGACAGTTTGATAGCCAACTGACTTAAAAATCTGACATAACTAGATATCCTGATAGTTTCCCAGCACACTAAACTAGCTACCTACATACAAAGCCCTCTGGCTTGACAACAGATTAAACTACCTATCTATCTAACCTTCTGGCCAGAGAGATGACTTAACTACGTGACTTAACCAGCTAGCCAGCTTGCTAACCATCTGATTTAACTAACTAGGTACCCTGATAGGTAGCTGGCTAACCAGCTTACTAAACTAATTGCTTTAACTAGCTAGATACCTAGCTAACCACCTGACTTAACTAGATGACTTAAATAGCTAGCTGCCTAGCAAGCCTGCTGCCAGGACAGCTGACTTAACAAGCTGACATAAAAAGCTAGCCACATCCTGGCTCGCTGACTTAACTTGCTGACTTAACTAGCAAGCAAGCTGCCTTGCCAGCTGAATTAACTAGCTGACTTAACCAGCTGGCAAGCTGACACAACTAGCTGGATTAACTAGTTAGACAGCTAACTAACCAACTGACTTAACTAGTTCTCTGCCTGGATAGCTAGCTGGCTAGCCAACTGACTTATCTAGCTGACCTAATTAGCTTGCCAGCTGGCTAGCCAAGTGACTTAAGTAGCTCACTACCTAACTAGGAAGCTGGCTATCCAGATGACTTAACTAGCTTACTTAAACAGTTGGCCTGCTTTCTAGTCAGCTGAATTTACTAGTTTGTTATATATCTAGCCAGCTGTCTAGTCAGCTGACCTACCTAGGTGACTTAACTAGTTTGCCAGCGGATTAACCAGCTGACTTAACTATCTTGCTACCTAGGTAACCAGCTGCATAATCAACTGACTAAACTAGATGACTTAACTACCTAGCCTGCTGGCTAGCAGGTTGAATTAACAGCTTAGGTACCTAGTCAGTCAGCTGAATAGTGAGCTGATTTAACTAGCTTGCTACCTATGTAACCCACTGGATTGCCAGCTGACTTAACTACCTAGGTACCTAGGTAACCAGCTGGCTAGTGAGCTGGCTTAACTAGGTTACTTAACTAGCTATATAATGGGCTAACCAGCTAACTTAACTAGGTAGATACCCAGCTAGGCAGCTGGCTAGCCAGCTGACTTAACTCGCTGATGTAACTAACTAGCTATCTAGCTGACTTTACTAGCTAGCTATTTATCTAGCTATCTAGCTAGGAAGCTGACTTAAGAAGCTGACTTAACTAGCTACCTAGCTACCATAACTAGCTGATGAATATAGCTAGCTTCCTAGCTAGCCAGCTGACTTAATTAGCTGAAATAACTTACTAGCCAGCTGGTTGCAACCTGACTTAACTAGCTGACTAACTTGCTAGCCAGCTGGTTGCCAGCTGCCTTAACTAGCTGACTTAACCAGCTAGTCAACTGGATAGCCAGCTGCCTTAACTACCTGGCTACCTATCTGGCCAGCAGGCTAGCCAGCTGACTTACCTAGCTGACAAGCTAGCAAGCTGGCTAGCCACCTCACTTTACTTGCTAGCTATCTACGTAGCCAGCAGGCTGGCCAGCTGACTTAACTAGCTGACTTGAGCAACTATCCTGCTGGCTAGCAAGCTGACTTGTTTCACTAGCTACCTACCTCGCCAGCTGGCTAGACAGCTGACCAAAGTAGTTGACTTAACCAGTTGGCCAGTTTTCTAGCCAGCTGACTTAACTCGCTGACTTCACTATCTAGCCAGGTAGCTATCTAGCTGTCTTAACTAGCTAGCTACCTACTTAGCCACTTGGCTAGCCAGTTATCTTAACTACCTGAATTAACCAGCTAGCCAGCTGACTACGCAACAGACTTTACTAGCTCACTACCTAGCTTGCCAGCTGACTAGCAAGCTGACTTAAGTAACTTACATAACTAAAGGCTACCTAGCTAACCAGTTGACAAATAGTTAGCTCATTAGCTACCTATCTAGTTAGCCAGTTGACTTAAATAGCTAACTAGCTAGCTACCTAGCTAACAAGCTGACTTAAATAGTAAGCTTTCTTGCTAGATACCTGACTTAACCAGCTAGAAATCTAGTTTGCTAAGTCATTATCTAACGTAATAGCAAGGTTACTTAATCATCTGACTTATCCTGTTATCTAATGAGCTGGCTAGCTGACTCACCCAGATGAGTTAACTCGTTAGCTATCTAGCTAGATAGCTGACCACCCAGCTACTTAACTCATTAACTAACTAGCTAGCTAGCCTACTCAACCAGCTTACTCATCCTGTTTGCTAAGTAGCTAGTTAGCTGACTCAACCAGCTGACTTAACCCGTTAGTTTACTAGCTAACAACCTGACTCAACCTGCTGACTTAAACCTTTAGCTAACTAGCTAGATAGATGTCTTAACCAGTTGACTAAATTAGACATCTGACTTAACCAGCTGACTTAGCTAGTTGACTTAACTGGGTGACTTAACTTGTTTGCTACCTTACTTAACTACCTGAATTAAATAGTAAGCTAACTATTTAACTAGCTAAATAACAAGCTGACTTAACTAATTAGCAAACTAGTTATGTTCCAGGATTATGTATCTGACTTAAATAATTAGCTAACTTGAGCTAGATGACTTAGCTAGCTGAATTACCTAGCTAGGTAGTTAGCCAGCTCACTTAGCTAGCTGACATAAATAGTTAGCTTATGAGATAGCTAGCTGAATTAACGAGTTGGTTAATGAGTTAGATAACTGTTTTAACTAGTTGGTAAATGAGTAAAATGCTGACTTAACTAGTTGGTTGACGAGTTTACTAAGTAACTTAACTTGTTTGATGAGTCGGCTGACTAGCTGGGTTAACACGTTGACTGATTTCTCGGCCAACCTGTTAGCTGGCTTAACAAGTTGGCTGACTAATCAGCCGACTATTTAGCTTGGATAACTAGTTGGCTGAGGAGTTGTCCCCATAGTTAGCTCGGTTAAGTAGTTGGCTGGCTAGTTTGCTGATATAATTATTTGGCCTACTAGTTGGCCGAATAGTTAACTGACCTAAGTAGTGGGCCGAATATTTAGCTGACCTAAGTTGTCAGCTGCCAAGTTGGCTCACTAGTTGGCCAATTGATTAGCTGACTTAACAAGTTGGCCGGCTAGTAGGCCGAGAGGTTAGCTGACTTAACTAATCAGCTGGAGTGGGATCCGACAGGGGAGCTGTCTTAACTAGTTGTCCGGTGAGTGAGCCAACTGGTCAGCTGAATTAACTATTTGGCTGGCGAGTGAGCCAAAGCATGCACTGCCATAACTAGTTGGCTGGCGAGCGAGACGCCTGGTGAGCTAACTTAACTAGTCTGCTGATGAGCAAGCCGACTACTTAGCTGACCTGTAGACCTGAGAGCGATCTGACAAGTTAGTTGACCTGTTGGCTGGCGAGCTTGCTGACTAGTTTGCTTACCTGTTATCAGGCGAGTGAGCCGACTAGTTAGCTGACCTGATGGAAAGCGATGGAGCCCACTAAATAGCTCACCAGCTAGCTGAGTTGCTAGCCGACTAGTTAGCTAAGTAACTAGCTGATTTGCTAGCTGACTTAGCTAGCTATCTCACTAACTAGTTGGATATCTAGCTGACATTACTATCTAGCAAACAAGCTATCTAGCTGTATAGCTAGCTGAATTAACTAGCTAGCTAACTGGCTAGTTAGATGGCTAGCTGACTTAAATATTTACCTGACTAGCTAGGTAAATAGCTAGCTGACTTAACTGGCTAGCTGAGTAGCAACCTGACTAGCTGACTAGCAACCTGACTAGCTTACTAGCAACTTGACTAGCTAACTGACTTAACTAGGTACCTGAATAGTTACCTGATTTCATAGCTGACTTAACTAGCTAGTAGGCTAGCTAGTTGACTTATGTCGCTGACGAACTGATTGGCTGGATAACTGGATCTCCATCTGATTTAACTAGCTAGCTACATGGGTGGCTATATGGCTAACCAGATGGCTTAACTCTCTAGCTAACTGGCTGGCTATCAGGCTAGGCAGCTGACAATCTAGCCAGCTGGTAGGACAGTCGAATAGCCAGCCGGCTTAAATAGCCAGCTACCCTATTGGTCAGCCGGCTAGGCAGCTGGCTTAATTAGTGAGCCACCTACCTGACCAGCCTGCTAAAGTTGCCAGCCACATAACTAGGCAGCTGGATAACCAACTGCCTTAACTAGCAGACTTAACTAGATGGCCATCCGGCTAGCCAGGTGGCTTAACTAGCGAGCCACTAAGTGAGTCAGACTATCCAGTTCACTTAACTTGCTGACTAAACTAGCTAGCAAAACGGCTAGCCAGCTGACTTAATTAGCTAGCTACCTACCTAGACAGGTGGCTAGCAAGCTAACATAACTAGCTGACTTAACCAGCTGGCCAGAAGGCCAGCCAGTTGACCTAACTCTTTAGCTACCTAGCTAGCCAGATGGCTAGCCACTTGAATTAAGTAGCTGATTTAACAATCTAGCCATTTGGCTAGCCAGCTGACTCAAATAATTGACAACTCATTAGCCAACTGGTTAGCCAGGTGACTTAACTAGTTGACATCACTAGATAGCCAGGTGGCTAGCCAGCAGACTTAACGAGCTAGCTACCTATTTATTCTACTGGCTTGCCAACTGACTTAACTACCTAACTACCTAGCTAACCAGCTTGCTAACCAGCTAACTTAAATAGTTGTTATAACTAACTGCCCTGCTTTCTAGCCTGTTGAATTAACTAGCTTGCTACATAGCTAGCCACTTGAATATCCAGCTGAATTAACTAGGTGAGTTATCTAGCTAGCCAGCTCTCAGGCAGCTGACTTAACTAGCAAGATACCTACCTAGCCAGCTGGCTAGTCAGCTGAAAACTAGGTGACAACTAGCTAGCCAGCTTGCTAGACAACTGACATAACTAGCTAGCTACCTAGCTACCAAGCTGGCTAGCTAGCTGGCTTAACTAGCTGAGTTAATTAGATAGGTAGCTGAAATAGCTAGCTGACTTAACTAGCCAGATTCCTAGATTGCCATCTGACTTAAATAGCTGAAATAACTAGCGAACCAGATGGCTGCCCATTTGACGTAAATAGCTTTTTAACTAGCTAGCCAGTTGGCTAGACAACTGAATTAATGTGCTGACTTAATTGGCTAACAGCTGGTTAGCCAGCTGACTAAGTAGCTAACTTAACTAGTTGGCCAGTTGTCTAGCCACCTGACTTAATTGCCTAGCTACCTAGCTAGCCAGCAGCCTAGCCAGCTAGTTAAGTCAACTACTTAACTATGTAGCTGACTTAGCAGACTTAATGATGTATCCAGCTGGCTAGCCAGCAGACTTAACTACCAATCTACCTAACTAGACAGCTGTATAGCCAGTTGACTTAACTAGCTGATCAAACTATAGAAAGCCTATAGGCTAACTATAGATAGCCTATAGGCTAAATAGTTGACTTTAAGTAGCTATCCACCTACATAGCCCGCTGTCTTGCTGG
>NW_007245862.1:2058-10579 GCF_000164805.1 Carlito syrichta | reverse complement strand
CTGGTCTTAATGTGAAACCTCTAATCCTTCCCCTTCCGTGTCTCTTGTTATTTTGAGACAGGAGAAGAGTTTTACACTTGCCAAATGTTTACTACGTACATTTAATGGTAACCAGGAATCATGGAATCCACGAACCTAGGAAACTTCTGGGCATCTGTCTTTGATATACAGAATTTGGAATCCAAATAAACAGGAAAAATCAGGGCATCTTACTGAGAATAAAAAGGAAATCCGGTTGTAGGCGTTCTCATTTTCTGGAATCTACACGGCCTCTTGATAAGTTTTAATCAGCAATCTGGGCTTCAGGCTCCCTACATTTTCAGAGCTACTTACTCCGTGGATACACTAAAGCTGTAATTACAGATCCTCAGGATCTTTTGGATACTCTTGTTAGTTGTAATCAAGGATTGGACCCTAGAAATGCTTTTGTTTCCTGGGACCATCTACGACCATAATCATTTTCCCCAGAATCAAAAGGTATATAGTTACAAAATTCCTCGATTCAGGTGACCTCAAAGTACAGAAATTTCTTGTGGGTGGGCAGTTAGGAATTGCGGGCTTTGGGTTTGGAATATTCCACATTTTGTGGAGGTCTTATGAAGGGGAGCCAAGAATTTGGATTCCAGTTCCAAAAGAACATTATGGACTTCTTTCTCTTCATATCCAAAAAACTGGAATTCTCAGTCACCAGGAACAGTCTCGGCATTCTGCAGAGTGAAGCAGGAAGCTGGGTAATGGAGGTCGTCATTTACAGGAAACCACACGTCATATTGCTAACGAAGTACAAGGAATCTTCCTTATATGAGTCCTCAATCCCAAAAACTTCAGGCCATTTTCCCAAGAGGTAACCACGAATCAGGTTTTGAAGTAGGAATCTAGGTAATGTTAGTCCTCACATAAAGGAAACTTCACTGTCTATTGCTAAGTAAAAATAAGGAATCTGCGTTACTAGGGTCCTCAATCCCAAAAAAGCTTAAGATCATCTTGCTATGGGCTAAACACGAATCATGGTGTTTTCGAGAATGAATCTGGAAAATGGAGTCCTTATTTAGAGGCAACTACATGACCTTTTGCTAAGAAAGAATAAGGACTGGTTTACGCAAGTACTGAATCCCAAAAATCTACAGAGCATCTTGGAAAGTTCTCAAAAGAATCACAATTTCGAAGCAGGATGTATCTAATGAGAGTCCTAATATACAGGAAAATATACAGCCCCTTGCCAAAGGTGAAAAAGAATCGGGGTTTTAGCAGACCTCAGTCCTTAAAATCAACAGATCATCTGCTGTGGGCTAAACAAGAATCAGGATTTAGAAGCTGGAACATAAGTAACAGCAGTCCTCATATGCAGAATCTATGTGATTTCTACCTAAGGAGAACTAAGAAACCTCTCATACACGGTTTCTCCGTCACAATATCTACATGAAATCTTGCTAATGGCAAAACAAGAATCAGGGTTTACAAAGAGGATTCTGGGGAAACGGGGTCCTCATATACAGGACATTAAACAGCTTCTTGGTAAAGAAGAATAAGGAATCTGTGATACACTAGTCCACAATCCGAAAAATTCTCAGGGTGTCTTCCTGTGGTATAAATAAGAATCAAGGTTTCGAGCTCGTCTCATGTTTCAGAGATATTTGGCTTGTGGGTATTATGAATCAGTCATTTCAGGACTCCAGCAACATTCTGGTCCTCTTGAGAGTTGTAATCTGGTATCTGGTAGTACAAATCCCTTAAGTTCCTAGGGACAATTAAGGCCAGATACTCGAATAAAAGGTATCATATTGCCGTATTTGGATATAACTTTGGTCTTAAGATGAACGTGGTAATCTGTAAATTTCCGTTTGTACTTTATTTTTAAAGGGCCGAGTGTTTTGCAGTTGTCCAATATTTAATACGTATTATTAAAATGTAACCAGGATCCATGGATTCCACGTCCATAGGAAACATCTGGGCATCTGCATTTTTGTACACAGAATATTGGGATCCATATGGACAGGGAAATTCAGGGCATCTTGCTGAAAATGGAAAGGGAATCCGGTTCTTGGAGTTCCATATTGCCTAAATCTACAAAGTCTCATGATAAGGTTTAATCAGTAATATGGGCTTCTACTTTGCCACATTTTAGAGTGTCTTTTGAAAAGGAACCAGGAGTCTTGTGTTCCAATTCCTCAAGAACATTATGGGAGTCTTTTTCTTGATATCCAAGCAATTGGAATTCTAGGTCTCCAGAAAATAACTTGGCGTCTTGCTAGGAATGTAGCAGGAATTTCAGGAATGGGAGTCCTCATATACAGAACACTACACGACCTGTTGCTACGGAAGCATAAGGAATCTCGTTTACACGAGGCCTCCATCCCAAAAACCTACAGACCGTCTTGCTAAGAGATAACCACCATTCAGGTTTTGGGAGTAGGAATCTGGATAATGGGAGCACTCACATACTGGAAACTGCACTGTCTATTGGTAAAGGAGAGTAAGGAATCTGGTTTACAAGTGTCCTCCATCCAAATAAAACTTCAGGGTTTCTTGCTAAGGGCTAAACACGAATTTGGGTCTTTGAAGCATAAACAAGGGAAATGAAATCCTCATATACAGGCAAATGCACTGACTTTTCCTAAGAAAGAATAAGGAATGTGGGTGACATGTTTTTTCAATCTCCAAAAAAGTATATGGCGTCTTCCTAAGATCTAAACATGAATCGAGTTTTTGACGCATGCATCTGTGAACAGGAGTACTCATATAATGGAAAGTGCACAGCTGTTGCTAAAAATAAGGAATCTGTGCTCTAGAAGTCCTCAGTCCTGAAAATCTACAGGGCATCTTGCTGACGGCTAAAGAAGTATCAGGGATTCGAGACATGAATGTGGGTAATAGCAATCATCATTTACAGGAATCCACATGGCCTCTTGCTAATAAAGGAGAAGAAATCTGTTTTCCACGGTTTCTCTATCAATAAATCTGCATGACTTCTTACTAAGGGCTAAACAAGAATCAGGGTTTCAAAACAGGAATCAAGGGATAGAGATTCCTCACATATAGGACACTACATGGCATTCAAGAAAGTACAAATAAGGAATCATTCTTGTTCGCGCCCTCAATTCAAAGAATTCCCAGGTTGTCTGCCATGGGACAAAAAATAAACAGATCTTCGAGCTCCCCAAATGTTTCAGAGCAATTTATCATTTGGATATTATGAATCAGTCATTTCAGGACTCCAGCAACATTCTGGTCCTCTTAAAATTTGTCAATGGTATTGGGCACTCCAAGTCCGTTAGGTTCCTCAGAACAACTAAGTCCAGATTACAGGACAAAAAGAATCTTCTTGCCATATTTGGATGTAACTCTGGTCTTAAGGAGAACCCTGTAATCCTTCCCCTTCCGTGTCTCTATTTTTTTGAGAAGGGACAAGGGTTTTGCCCTTGACAAATGTTTACTACATACTATTAATGGCAACCAGGAATCATGGAATCCACGAAACTAAGAAACTTCTGGGCATCTGTCTTTTGATATACTGAATTTGGAATCCAAATTGACAGCAAAAATCAGGGCATTTTACTGAGAATTAAAAGGAAATCCAGTTCTAGGAGTTCTCATTTTCGGGAATATACAGGGCCTCTTGATAATGTTTAATCAGCAATCTGGGCTTCTGGGTCCCTACATTTTCAGAGCTACTTGTTTCGTGCATATGCTAAATCTGTCATTACAGATCCTCAGGATCTTTCTTGTCCTCTTGTTAGTTTTAATCAAGGATTTGGCCCTAGAACTCCTTTTGTTTCCTGGGACCATCTACGACCATAATCATAATCCCCAGAATGAAAAGGTATATTGGTACACAACTACTTTATTCAGGTGACCTCAAAGAACAGAGAATTCTTGTGGGTGGTCAGGTAGGAATTGGGGATTTGGGTTTTTAATATTCCACATTTTGTGGAGGTCTTGTGAAGGGGAACCAGGAATCTTGGATTCCAGTTCCCAAAGAACATTGTGGACGTCTTTCACTTGATAACCAAAAATCTGGAATTCTCAGTCACCAGGAACAGTCTCGGCATCCTGCAGAGTGAAGCAGGAAGCTGGGTAATGTAGTTCATCATATTCAGGAAACTACACATCGTATTGCTAAGGAAGTATAAGGAATACTACTTATATGAGTCCTCAATCCCAAAAACTACAGGCCGTCTTCCTAAGACGTAATCACGTATCAGGTTTTTGAAGTAGGAATCTGGGTAATGAGAGCCCTCACATACAGGAAACTTCACTGCATCTTGCTAAGTAAGAATAAGGAATCTACATTACTCAGGTCCTCAATCCCAAAAAACTTAAGGTCATCTTGCTATGGGCTAATCACGAATCATTGTGTTTTCGAGCAGGAATCTGGAAAATGGAGTCCTTATTTACAGGCAACTGCATGACCTTTTGGTAAGAAAAAATAAGGAATCTTATATGAGTCCTCAGTCCTGAAAATCTACAGGGCATATTGCTGACGGCTAAAGATGAATCAGTGATTCGAGGCATGAATGTGGGTAATAGCAATTCTCATATACAGGAAACTATACGGCCTCGTGCTAATGAAAGAGAAAAAATCTGTTTTCCACTATTCCTCTATCAAAAAATCTACATGACTTCTTACTAAGGGCTAAACAATAATCAGCGTTTCGAAACAGGAATAAAGGGAAAGAGGGTCCTCACATACAGGACACTACATGGCCTCCAACTAAATAAGAATAAAGTATCAATATTGTACGCATCCTCAATCAATAAAATTACCAGGTTGTCTGTTATGGGACAAACAAGAAACAGATCTTAGAGCTCCCCAAATGTTTCAGAGCAATTTAGCATTCGGATATTATGAATCGGTAATTTCAGGACTCCAGGAACACTCTGGTCCTCTTAAAAGTTGTAAATAGTATTGAGCACTCCAAGTCCGTTAGGTTCCTCAGAAGAACTAAGGTCAGATTCCAGGACAAAAAGAATCTTCTTGCCATATTTGGTTGTTACTCTGGTCTTAAGGTGAACCCTGTAATACTTCCCTTTCCGTGTTTCTTTTTATTTTGAGACGGGACGAGTGTTTTGCACTTGCCTAATGTTTACTACGTACTTTTAATGGTAACCAGGAATCATGGAATGCACGAACCTAGGAAACTTCTGGTCATCTGTCTTTTGATATACTGATTTTGGAATCCAAATCGACAGAAAAATTAGGGCATCTTACAGAGAATAAAAAGGAAATCCGGTTCTAGGCGTTCTCATTTTCCGGAATATGCAGGGACTCTTGATACGGTTTAATCAGCAATCTGGGCTTCTGGGTTCCTACATTTTCAGAGCTACTTGCTCCGTGGATAAGCTAAATCTGTCATTACAGATCCTCAGGATATTTCTGGTCCTCTTGTTAGTTGTAATCAAGGATTTGGCCCTTGAAATTCTTTTGTTTTCAGGGCCATCTACGAACATAATCATATTCCCCAGAATCAAAAGGTATATTGGTGCAAAATTCTTCGATTCATGTGACCTCAAAGCTTAGAAAATTTTTGTGGGTGGGCAGGTAGGAATTGGGGTTTTGGGTTTGGAATATTCCACATTTTGTAGAGGTCTTGTGATGGGGAACAAGGAATCTTGGATTCCAGTTCCCAAAGAAAATTATGGATGTCTTTCTCTTGATATTCAAAACACTGGAATTCTCTGTCACCAGGAACTGTCCCGGCATGCTGCAGAGTGGAGCAGGAAGCTGGGTAATGGAGGTCGTCATATACAGGAAACTACACAACATATTTTTAAGGAAGTATAAGCAATCTTCCTTATATGAGTCCTCAATCCCAAAACTGCAGCCCGTCTTCCTAAGATGTAAACACGCATCAGGTTTTTGAAGTAGGAATCTGGGTAATGGGAGTCCTCACATAAAGGAAACTTCACTGCGTATTGCTAAGTAAGAAAAGGAATCTGTGTTACTCGTGTCAATCCCAAAAAAGCTTAAGGTCATCTTGCTATGGGCTAAATACGAATCATGGTGTTTTCGAACATGAATTTGAAAAATGGAGTCCTTATTTACAGGCAACTACATGAACTTTTGCCTAGAAAGAATAAGGAATCTGGGTTACACGAGTCCTCAATCCTAAAAATCTACAGAGAATCTTGGAATGTTCTAAAAAGAATCCGAGCTTCGAAGCAGGATGTACCTAATGAGAGTCCTAATATACAGGAAAATCCGATTCCTGGAGTTCTCTATCGCCTAAATCTACAAAGTCTCTTGATAAGGTTTAATCAGCAATCTGGGCTTCTATGTCGCCGTATTTTTAGCGTGTTTTTTGAAAAGGGACCAGCAATCTTGGGTATCAATTCCTCAAGAACTTTATGGGAGTCTTTCTCTTGATATCTAAGCAACTGGAATTCTAAGTTACCAGAAAATATCTAGCTGTCTTTCTTAAAATGAAGTAGGAATTTCAATAATGGGAATCCTCATATACAGATAACTACTCGACCTTTTGCTACGGAAGAATAAAGAGTCTAGGTTACACGAGGGCTCCATCCCAAAAACATACAGACCGTTCTGGTATGAGAAAACCACCATTCAGGTTTTGGGAGTAGGAACCTGGATAATGGGTGTCCTCATATACAGGAAACTACACTGTCTATTGCTAAAGGAGAATAAGGAATCTGGTTTACACGTGTCCTCCATCCCAATAAAACTGCATTTTTTCTTGCTAAGGGCTAAACACGAATTTGGGATTTGAAGCATAAACTAGGGAAATGAAATGCTCATATACAGGCAAATGCACTGACTTTTCCCAAGAAAGAATAAGAAATGTGAGTGACATCTTTTCTCAATCTCCAAAAAAATATATGGCGTCTTCCTAAGTTCTAAACAAGAATCAAGCTTTCAATGCATGTATCTGTGAACAGGAGTACTCATATACAAGTAACTGCACGGCTGTTGCTAAAAATAAGGGATATGGGTTACACGAGACCAGTCCTAAAAATCTGCAGGGCATCTTGCTGATGGCTAAAGAAGAATCACGGATTCGAGGCATGGAAGTGTGTAATAGACATCCTCATATACAGGAAACTACATGGCCTCTTGATAATAAAAGTAAGAAATCTGTTTTCCACGGTTCCTCTATCAAAAAATGTACATGATTTCTTACTATGGGCTAAACATGAATCAGGGTTTTGAAACAGGAATCAAGAGAAAGAGATTGCTCACATACAGGACACTGCATTGCCTCCAACTAAGTACGGATAAAGAATCATTGTTGTACGCGCCCTAATCCAAAAAATTCCCAGGTTGTCTGCTATGGAACAAACAAGAAACAGATCTTCAAGCTCCCCAAATGTTTCAGGGCAATTTAGCATCCAGATATTATGAATCGGTCATTTCAGGACTCCAGCAACATTCTGGTCTTCTTGAAATTTGTAAATGGTATTGGGCACTCCAAGTCCGTTAGGTTCCTCAAAACAACATAGGCCAGATTCCAGGAAAAAAGAATCTTCTTGACATATTTGGATGTAAATCTGGTCTTAAGGTGAACCTTGTAATACTTCCCCTTCCGTGTCTCTTTTTTTTTTTGAGGGGTGACAAGGGTTTTGACATTGCCAAATGTTTACTACATACTTTTAATGGTAACCAGGAATCATGGAATACACGAACCAGGAAACTTATGGGCATCTATCTTTTGATATACTGAATTTGGAATCCAAATCGACAGGAAAATCAGGGCATCTTACTGAGAATAAAAAGGAAATCCGGTTCTAGGAGTTCTCATATTCCGGAATCTACAGGGCCACTTGATAAGATTTAATCAGAAATCTGGGCTTCTGGGTCCCTACATTTTCAGAGCTACTTGCTCCGTTGATGTGCTAAATCTGTCATTACAGATCCTCAGGAACTTTCTGGTCCTCTTGTTAGTTGTAATCAAGGATTTGGCCCTAGAAATCCTTTTGGCTCCTGGTACCATCTATGACCACAATCATATTCCCCAGAATCAAATGGTATATTGGTACAAAATTCCTCGATTCAGGTGACCTCAAATTACAGAAAATTCTTGTGTGTGGGCAGGTAGGAATTGGGATTTTGGGTTTGGAATATTCCACATTTTGGGGAGATCTTGTGAAGGGGAACCAGGAATCTTGGATTCCAGTTCCCAAAGAACATTATGGACGTCTTTCTCTTCATAATCATACAACTGATATTCTCGGTGTTCAGGAACTGTCTCGGCATCCTGCAGAGTGAAGCAGGAAGCTGGGTAATGGAGGTGGTCATATACAGGAAACTACACGACATATTGGTAAGGAAGTATAAGGAATCTTCCTTATATGAGTTCTGAGTCCCAAAACTATAGGCCATCTTCCAAAGTGGTAACCACGAATTAGATTTATGAAGTAGGAATCTGGATAATGGGAGTCCTCACATACAGGAAACTTCACTGCCTATTGCTAAGTAAGAATAAGGAATCGGCGTTACTCGGGTCCTCAATCCCCAAAAAGCTTAAGGTCATGTTACTTTGGACTAAACAAGAATCATGGTGTTTTT
>NW_007245862.1:0-1605 GCF_000164805.1 Carlito syrichta | reverse complement strand
GAATCTACATGATCTCTAGCTAAGGAGAACTAAGAAACATCTTTTACACGGTTCCTCTGTCACAATATCTACATGATATCTTGCTAATGACAAAACAAGAATCAGAGTTTCCAAACAGGAGTCTGGGGAACGGAAGTCCTCATATACAGGACATTACACAGCCCCTCGGTAAAGAAGAATAATGAATCTGTAATACATTAGTCCACAATCCGAAAAATTCTCAGGGTGTCGCTGCGGTATAAACAAGAATCAAGGCTTCGAGCTCGTCTCATATTTCAGAAATATTTGGCTTGTGGTTATTATGAATCAGTCATTTCAGGACTCCAGCAATATTCTGGTCCTCTTGAGAGTTGTAATCGGGTATCTGGTAGTACAAGCCCTATGGTTCCTCAGGACAACTAAGGCCAGTTTCCTGGAAAAAAGTATCATTTTGCCCTATTTGGATGTAACTTTCGTCTTAACATGAACTTGGTAATCCTTAAATTTCCATCTGTACTTTATTTGGAGATGGGCCGAGGGTTTCGTAGTTGCCAAATATTTAGTACGAATTATTAAAATTGAACCAGGATCCATAGATTCCACATCCCTAGGAAACATCTGGGCATCTGCATTTTTTACACAGAATTTTGGAATCCACATGGACAGGGAAATTCAGGGCATCTTGCTGAGAACGGAGAGGGAATCCGGTTCTTGGAATTCTCAATCGCCTAAATCTACAAAGTCTCTTGGTAAGGTGTAATCAGCAATCTGGGCTTCTATGTCAACACATTTTTAGTGTGTCTTTTGAAAAGAGACCAGGAATCCTGGGTTCCAATTACTCAAGACTTATGGGAGTCTTTCTCTTGATATCAACCAACTTGAATTCTAGGTCACCAGGAAATATCTTGGCGTCTTGCTGAGAATGAAGCCAGAATTTAAGTAATGGGAGTCCTCATATACAGAACACTAAACGACCTGTTGCTACCGAAGAATAAGGAATCTGGGTTACACGAAGCCTCCATCCCAAAAACCTACAAACCGTCTTGCTAAGAGATAACCACCAATCGGGTTTTGGCACTAGGAATCAGGATAATGGGAGTCCTCATATACAGGAAACTGCACTGTCTATTGGAAAAGGAGAATAAGGAATCTGGTATACACGTGTCCTCCATCCCAAGAAAACATCAGTGTTTCTTGCTAAGGGTTAAACACGAATTTGGGTTTTTGAAGCATAAACTAGGGAAATGAAATCCTCATATACAGGCAAATGCACTGAATTTCCCTAAGAAAGAATAAGGAATGTGGGTCACATGTTTACTGAATCACCAAAAATATATGGTGTCTCCCTAAGATCTAACAAGAATCAAGCTTTTGACGCATGTATCTGTGAAGAGGAGTACTCATATACAGAAAACTGCATGGCTGTTGCTAAAAATAGGGAATTTGGGTTATACGAGTCTTCAGTCCTGAAAATCTTCAGGGCTCCTTGCTGACAGCTAATGAAGAATCAGGGAATCGAGGCATGAATGTGGGTAATAGCAATCCTCATATACAGGAAACTACATGGCCTCGTGCAAATAAAGAGAAGAAATCTGTTTTCCACGGTTCCTCTATCAAAAATTCTAC
>NW_007245861.1:915879-940271 GCF_000164805.1 Carlito syrichta | reverse complement strand
CAGGTGAGAAAGAGACACAAGGCCGGAGAGAAGTGGAAGAAGACACATAAGAAAGATTCCTTAAAGAATACTGATAGTTACACAGAGACAGACCAATATGAACATGAAGTAGTATAAGTCAGAAGGCAAACAACGAACCTGATCAAACTAAACAGTCGAAATGATAAAATCATAAGTCACAATAAGAGATCAGACTAACATCACTTCAGCTCTGATCTCCGGCCTCTCCCCTTTGTTTTCCTATTGCAGGCAGCTAGGTTTACTCACAGCTTGGGTTTGGCTGCCTGGGAGTTGCTTTTATCTGATTCAGCTTAGGGGTGGGGCTTTGTCTCCTGCTTAGCAATGTTACCTTAGGAACAGAGGTGGAGTTTGTTGATAGGTGGGCAGGGCAATGGACATATTTGCCTGGAGAAAGGCGGAGGCAGATTCTCTTTTATAGATCCCTTTCTCTCTGCTTGTCTGGGTCCCCAAGCTTGGGGTCATGGACTGAGTGCCTCAGCCAGAGTTGGCCCAGAGCTTCAGAGCTCTAAATCTCCAACGGGCAGGCGGTGAGTGATGAGAGTGGCCTGGGCCCCCCACAGGGTACTTCAGCCAGGAATGGGGCTGGTGTTTCTGAGGGGTGGGTGCCCAGATCCTCCCTGAGTGTCCAGTGGCTTGGTGACGATGAGAGACAATGTAGCCAGGGAGCTAGCTGAGACCCGAGACTCCCATGCATGCAGTGGAACAGCAGTAGCAGGGGGCCGCAGTATCTGGCCCTGCAGGGTACCGAGGATCCCCAGGCCTTGGACCAGTGCTTGCTGGTGGTGGGCTTGAATCGCCAGCAGGTGGTGTTATCCCTCACTCCAGATAGTCTTTATCTCAGTTGCTTGCCCATCCCTCAGGCACTGATGGTGCGATGTGGAGTGCCTGCCTCGGTGGTAGCAGCGGTAGCAGCAGCAACAACAACGGTGGCGGTGGTGGTGGCTGGACCACCGGCACAGGCAGTGCGATGTGTAATGGCCACCTCTGTGCAGTGGCTGCCTCGGAGGAGGTGGCTGCTTGGCTGCCTTGGAGGAGGTGGAGGAGCTGGCCGCTCGGCTGCCTCGGAAGAGGCAGTGCTTGGCTACCTCGGAGGAGGCGGCCGCGGCTCCGCTCCCTCAGAGGAGGTGGCCTCGGCTCCACTGCCTCGGAGGAGGTGGCTGCGGCTTGCCCCAGGCACTGGTGGTGCGATGTGGAATGGCTGCTGGCTGGGGCAGCAGCAGCAGCCACCACAGTAGCTGCCCAGACCTTGGTGATGTCTCAGCAAAGTCTACGGTCAAGCTCCGTGTGAAAAGCAGGCTGCAGACAATGGGGATAGTTGCATTCTTATACACCAACAGCAAGCAGTCAGAGAACCAAATAAAAAGCACAATCCCATTCACAATAGCCACACACACAAAAAGAGAAATACCTCAGCATCTTCCTAACTAGAGAAGTGAAAGACCTTTGCAATGAGAACTACAAAACACCGAACAAAAAATACAAGAAGACAAAAACAAATGGGAAAATATTCCATGCTCATGGATAGGAAAAATCAACACTGTTAAGATGTCCATCCTACCAAAGGCAATCTACAGATTCAGTGCAATATCCATTAAATTACCAACATCATTCTTCTAAGACCTTGTAATGACAATACAGAAATTCATATGGAAACATAAACAACAACAAATAGCCAAACCATCCTTAGCAAAAGAAACAAAGCAAGAAGCATCATACTTCCAAACTTCAAACTTTATTATAAGGCTATAGTTATCAAAACAACCTGGTATTGGTACAAGAATAGGCATATAAGCCAGGCTCGGTGGCTCAGCCTGTAATCCCGTGCCTTTGGGAGGCTGAGGTGAGTGGATTGCCTGAGCCCGCGGGCTCGAGACCCGCCTGGGCAACAAGACCTCATCTCTACAATAAATCAAAAAATCAGCCGGGCGTGGTAGCGCATGCCTGTAATTCCGGCTACTCGGAAGGCTGAGGCGGAAGGATCGCTGGAACCCAGCGGGTTGAGGCTGCGGTGGCTGGGAGCGGCCACTGCACTACAGTCTGGGTGACCGAGTGAGACTCCAAATCAAAAAAAAAAAAAAAAAAATTGGCATATAGACCAATGGGACAGGCTAAAGATTCCAGAAGAAAGCCACAATTTCTCAACCAACTAATCTTTGAAAAAATTTCCAACAATAACCACTGGGGAGAGGAGAATCTATTTAGTATGTGGTGCAGGGAAAACTTCCTGATCACATGCAGAAGATTGAAACAGTACCTCTACTTATCACCATACAGAAAAATTAACTTCCAATGGATGAAAGACTTAAACCTAGAACCTCAAATGATAAGAACCTTAGAATATGCAGGAAATTGGAACTGGCAACAATTCCAGATCAAAAACCTAAGTGCCCTTGCCATAAGAAATAAGATAAACAATCAGGACCTCATCAAACTGATGAGTTTCTACGAAGCAAAAGAAACATCAAAAGGTGAGAGTACAGTCCACAGAATGGGAAAAAGTATTTGCCAACTGTATATCTGATAAAGGCCTAACATGTGGGATATACAAGGAACTTAAACGCACCAAAAATAGAAAAAAAACAACATCATAACAAAGTGGGCAAAAGACACAAATAGACACTTCTCAAAAGAAGATATACTGGCAACCAACAGGCACATGGAAAAGTACTCAGCCTCATTAATCATCAGAGAAAAGCAAATCAAAACCACGAGATGCCAAATAACCCCATCAAGATGACCATCATTATTAAAACAAACAACAACAGATGCTGGTGAGGATGCAGAGACAAAGGAATGCTTCTACACTGTTGGTGGGAATGCAAACTAGTGCAACCTCTCTGGAAGACAGTGTGGTGATTTCTGAAAGAACTAGAAATGGATCTTCCATATGATCCAGCAATCCTCCTAATGGGAATATACCTAGAGGAACTCAAATCATTCTGCAATAAGATACCTGCACACACTTGTTTGTTGCAGCTCTATTCACAATAGCAGAAACATGGAAACAATCATGCTTCCATGGAAACTGGACTGGATAAAAATATACGGTACATATACACAATGGAATATTATGCAGCCATAAAGAAGGAATGCATATGGACTTCGCAGCAACTTGATGGATTTAGAGTCAATCATACTCAGTGATCTATCAAAGAAACAAAGAATAGAGTACCACATGTTCTCACTCAAAAGTGGACCGTGAACAATTATCATTAATACTATAAGAAAGGGATTGGCAATAGTGGGAAACTGCCAGGGGAGAGGGGGTGGGAAATGCAAATGAGGGAAACTGCCAGGGGAGGGAGGGCACACTGTATCAACAAGAGTACCTGCATAATGAACATTTGTATGCTTAACTCTGGATTGTACTGCACATCTTTAAAATAAAAATAAAATAAATAAAAACTTAGCCCATAATTACTTTCCCTAATAGAGCTAGACATTCTTTTTTAAATGAAATATATCATGTACCATTTTGAGAGCAGGTTTTCACAAAGTTCTTAAATATAATACAAATGCATTGTGATCAGAACCACATGTAAAGCATTCCCTCAATTAATTTCATTTACTGATATAGTATTGAGTTCTAAAAATAACTCAATGCAAATAAAACCACACTATACTATAAATGCAGACTTCATTAATAAATAATGATTAACTATAAATGCAATTGAGTAGAGATATGTTCACACAATTGTATATTGTTATCCTAACCTTGAGTATTATGAAAACTTATCTTAAGTGAATTCTCTGTTTAACTTTTCCTGAAAAAATTAATAGCCCTTTAACACAGAATAAATTAAAAACAAAATATAATGGTGCATTCAATAATAACCTGAAATTGTGTGCTTTAAATTACTAATTAACACATCAAAGGTAAAAAAAAGAAATCTTCTATTTTTCTTTTTTTTTTTTTTGAGTTGGAGTCTCACTCTGTCACCCAGACTGGAGTGCAGTGGCTGCTCCCGGCCGCTGCATCCTCGACCTGCTGGGCTCTGGCGATCCTTCTGCCTCAGCCTTCCAAGTAGCTGGAACTACAGGTGCGCGCTACCACGTCCGGCTAATTTTTTTTATTTATTATAGAGATGAGGTCTCGCCAAGTTGCCCAGGTGGGTCTCGAACCCGCGGGCTCAGGCAATCCACACACCTCAGCATCCCAAAGGCACGGGATTACAGGCTTAGCCACCGAGCCCGGCTCTATTTTTCTTAAAAGGGATATTCAGCAAGACGGCTATGTGTACTGCAAGATGTTAGGAATACCATCCCTTAGACAAAGTAGACTAATAAGATTCCCCAATAATCATGAGAAGTAAAGATTGTTCTCACACCTCCACAAGCCTCCTGAGATTCAATATCACCCTAGCCTAACAATGAAAAATGGATACAATAATCAAAACAGTCCGGTATTGGTACCAAGAACAGTCATACAGACCAATGGAACAGGATAGAGATTCCAAAAGGAAAACCTCAATTTCTCAACCAATTCATCTTTGACAAAGCCTCCACCATGAACAGCTGGGGAGAAGAGAACCTATTCAATAATGGTGCTGGGAAAACTGGCTGACCACTTGCAGAAGGTTGAAACAATATATCCTGCTAATATTACAAACTAAGTAACAGATTGCTTAAAAACACCTAATGTTACCTCTGTTTGTGGATTGCTACAGACCCTCAGAAGAGCAAAGGCACATGAAATGTACAAATAATTTCATACTTTGAAGTATTCAATATTATACCAAGTCAACCTGTTCTCTAAAAAAAAAAAAGAAAAAATGAGAATAGCATGATCATGCTATTACTAAGAATTTATCATTTTAAATGAAGGATAAACAAAATAATAGTAAAATGTATAAGGTGATTACTGTTTACAGATAATATGTGTGTAAAAACTCAGATCTAGATAAAATCACTGAAAGAACAAACTTATTTTTACTGAACCATTGTACATACTGCCAATCTTTTTCTTATAATGCTATGATAAATATTCAGCATCCACTTTTGAGTGAGAACATGTGGTATTCAATATTTTGTTTCTGTGATAAATCACTAAGTATGATAGACTCTAAATATATCCAAGTTACTGTGAAGTCCGTAATTCTGTCCTTCTTTATGGCTGCATAATGGTTCATTGTGTATAAGAATCAACACTGTTACAATGTCCATCCGACCCAAGACAATCTACAAATTCAACACGACACCCATTAAATTACCAACATCACTCTTCTCAGACTTGGAAACGACAATACGGAAATTTATGTGAAAACAAAAAACACCCATGAATAACCAAAACAATCCTCAGCAAAAGAAACAAAGCAAGAGGTATCACACTTCCAGACTTTAAACTTTCTTATAAGGCTGCAATAATCAAAACAGCCTGGTATCAACACCAGGACAAGCATATAGACCAAAGGAATGGAATAGAGATTCTGGAAGCAAAACCTCAATTTCTTAGCAACTCATCTTTGACAAAGCCCTCAAAAACAACCAATGGGGAAAGGAGAAACTACTGAGTAAAGGGTACTGGAAAAACTGGTTGACCAAATGCAGAGGAATGAACAGGATACCTAAGTATCACCAAACACAAACATCAATTCTAAATGGATCAAAGACCTAAACATAAAACCCCAAACTAGTTTTACCTTTTAAAAACACAATTGTCTATGTAGGAGCAGTACTAATACACAGAGGCAGTCTTCAACCCGGGGCAGTTAACTGTATCTTGAAAAGCCGAGGGAATTCATCCTTTATGGTCCCAATTAGGATCTATTTTCTACAGTGATATCAAATTTACAAGAAAGCGTATGGTGTTCCCCATATCATCTTTTTTTTTCTAATTGACCAAATTTTGAACCTATACAAATAATTTAACAAGACACTAAAGGGACTTCCTTTTAATTATTTTTTGCACGCTGTCTTATTAACCTTAATTTTTTCTTTTTTTTGGTTAGGTTGTTGTTATTGTGAGATAAAATTAAAATAGTGAAGGCCAAATATCCATATATAAAACAATTTTGCTTTGTAAAAATGTATTAGTAAAAATCAAAACAAAAAATGGAGATATCTTGCCTTTAGTCAAAACACAACTAATTAAAGGAATTCAAAAAGTTTCACTTTCTTGGTTTTTCTCCAAATGGAAAAAATTATTAAGATTGAAGAATATGTTCTTCTGTCTGATAGTCACCATGAATTTTTACTGTCTACTGTTTTAAGAACAGTAGATATGTTAAGTCAACCATACTGTATCTATTCTAGATTTCATTAAAAATAATATCTAGCAGTGTGTGGTGGCTCATGCCTGTAATCTCAGCACTTTGTTAGGCCGAGGTGAGAAGATTGCCTGAGATCAGCCTGAGCTACATGGCGAGACCTCATCTCTACAATAAATCAAAAAAGTAGCCAGGCATGGTGGAGCATATTTGTAGTTCTAGTTACCTGGAAGGCTCAGGAAGAAGGAACTCCTGAACCCAGCAGGTCGAGGCTGTGGTAGCCATGAGCATTCCATGGCAATCCAACCTGGGAAACAGAGTGAGACTCTGACTAAAAAAAAAGAAAAAAAAAATAGCCACATTGAGCTCATCAGAAGTTTTGCAACATAGAGTATCTTAATATATAAATGCCAACAATATATTATTGCTCCTATACCAGAAATAAAGTTTTTTTTTTAATTTGATATGAAGGAGAAGATTAAAATCTAAGATTTTAAAGTTGAAAGTACCACCAAAAGCCCAAATGTCTTAGTTTAATGGCCACATTAATTAGTCTGAAATTAAATACGTTTGCACTCCTTTACTTAAAAATAATAATAATAATAATAAACCTGAAGGCTAAAATCAGTACTTTCAGTGTATCTTAGCCACAACTTTTTCTGTATGGGTAGATTTAGAGTCATTTCAGTAACTATAGCCCAGTCTTGTAAGGCCTATATTTATTTCAAGACCTTAGAATTGAAACAGGTATTTAATTTAACATACTTTTTGTGAATTCTTAGGTCACCATAAATTATTATAGCATAACTCACCATGACAGAATCCAGAAAATATGCAAACCTTTAAAAGGCTTATATTGAAAAAATTAATGTTTGCAAATCCTATTGTTTGTGTAACCTAACATAATAGCAAAACCTCAAGGGAATCTAAAGGAATTATGGAAGACCAAAAAAAACCTTGGTTTCAATTTCATTATCATATCAGACAGTCTGGACCAGATGTCCGATGAGTATAGTAGTTTCTTCCCTTGACCCTGAAGGCAGATTAAAAAAAAAAAATCGACTTTATATTAGTACATGAATTTGAATGTCTTAAGCACCATTACTAAAAGTTAGATTGGACAGATTTACCAATAAGTTTTAAAGAACTCGTATTAGCCAGAAAAAAATTCAGTTCTATGACCAATAATTAATCTTGATGGCAATACTTTCATTTCTATAAATTATCTTTTTCTTTTCTAAAACACTAGGATTTTATTTTCCAATAAATTTCCATGTTTTCAAGAGATCTTTTATTTCTTAAATCATCATCAATATACTGTATCTTCAGTAGATGATTTCTATAATGGTTACAAGCAAGAATACCAAAGCTGAGATATATAACTATATTTCATGTGCTCAGAGTATTTTAAACTTGTTTCATTTTTCTCATATGACAAACAAGAACATTACCAATATCTGTTTGTACTCTTCTGAAAATTAAATATTAGCATTGGGGAGAACTGAAAATACTCTGTACCCACTCATACTCACGTAGAGAATACGCTGTGCACTGAGAATACTCAGTGCACACTCATCAAATGATAGATATATGAATTACATGCAATTTCAGGGGAGTCTATTCTGCTGTGTTCTTCCTGCTTATTCTTGCTTTTGGTATCCTGTTGGGTTTTTGTTTGGCTGGTTTGGTTTTATTCTATGCTTCATGATCTTTTATTTTATTTTTTTGGTAGTGAACTCAGGCAGCACTTTAAAAGTAGAAATGATCTGCAGTGTTTGGCTCTTTCTCGTTCCATGCACACAGGTGGAACCACCTCCCCTGACCATTCCGTGACCTGTGTTTCTTAACTAAACAGTATTGTAAATGGACATTCCTAACTAACAGTGTTTGTGTTGATGATCATAGACACCTGTATATTTTCCATGTAAAGCTGATGCGGTTTTTTATCTGGTTGGCTGGCAAACTGGTCGTTGCAGTTCCCGGTGGTGCACCGTCAGCCCAGGATTTTAGTGGTGGCTGAAAAGTGATGGCATCTGGTTGGGAACGCAACGGCCCCCGAGAGCTCAGGAGTGCCAGCAACCTCTGAACCCCAAGAGAGTGTCACAGCTCTGTCCACACAATGGACTGGCAAGCCAGACTCTGAGAGCTGTCCTTTCGAGGAGCTAGCAAGCCAGGCCCTGAGAAGTGTTGGCTCTATGAGCCAGGCAAGCCAAGCCCCGAGAAGGGTTGGCTAGCTGGCAAGCCAAGCCTGAGAAGTGTTGCAATTCTGTCTGCTCTGTGTTCGCTTTCCTTTTAGCTTTCAGCTCCACCCTGCCAGCAGCTGGGTCATCAGTTTCACTTTCGGTGGGCTCCGACAGCTGGCCAGCCAGCCCCTAGTATGTGCGTCCCTTCAAGTCCAGCAGTCTTCAGGTTCCATGATCTTCAAGTGTGACGATCTTCAGCAGCTCTTGGGTCTGGGTTCTTGTCTCTCATGCAAGAAGAATGAAGGATATGGAGGACCAGAGGGTGAGAAAGCAAGTTTATTAAGAGGACAGAAAACCTCTCACAGGGAAGGGACCCAAAGGAGGGTTGCCTATCTGGGGCCTAAACCAGGTCCCTATATAGTCCTAGGAATGGAGTTGATTGACTAGCAATAGCATTGAGCTGATGGGTTGGTACTAACTGAGCTGATTGGTTAGTACTAAGCACCAATTAACTAGAAGTACAGGCCTAGTAGTACTGTTGATTGGTTGGCACTTAGCACCAATCAGCTGGAGGTATTGTGGTGTGTTTTTGAATTCCAGCAAGTGTTTTTGCTCCTGTTCAAGGGGTCTGAAGGAAGCATATTGCCGGGACCACCCTGTCTGCCCATTTGTTTTCTGTTCCCTCTCCCACATCTTAAGAGGAGACCGAGATAGCTCCTTAATTTTTCTCTTGATAGATAGCTTTTTAAAAGTTCTAGGCTGCTTTATCAAAAAAGACATTTTAAGGTTTTGCATTGAAGTGAATGTCTCAGTTCTTATTATATATTTTGTGCAGTCCCAAGATGTGATCTTGCTTCTCCAAGAGCTTTCAATATAAGCTTCGTGTTTATAGGGATAAATGACAAATTGATAGATGTCCCCTGGACAGCTAAGAATTAGTGAAAGCTTACTACTCTAGTTTCACATTTGCTCTTTAAGTTTTGACCTTTAAGTATTTACGTATCTTTCTTAAAATCTCACCTCTATATTTAAAACAATTTTTTCATATATTTCATTAAGTATTTCTATATGTGCAATGGGAGACCTTTTCTATGCTGTACAAGCATATTGCAAGTAATAGAAAATATAATCAGATTTATCCTTTTGAATAAGGTTTTAGAAAGGTGTACATAAGTAATGATAAGGAGACCAATTTGAACTTATTGCGGTAGTCTTAATGGAGGATTACACTGACTTGGATTGGTTATACAAAAAGAAATAATAATAATTAAATGTGGTTAATTTAGGGATATATTTTTGAAAGTAGAGTCTGTAAAATCCACTGAAAATGAGATGTTGATTGAGAAAGCAATAGAAAATAAAAACAATTTCTAGGAGTCTTTAAATAAATTATTTTGTGCATATTTAAGATAAACAACATAATGTTGATACATATAGATTGTAAAATTGAGATACATATAGATAGTAAAAATAAGGTTACTGTAGTGAATCAAATTAAAATATTCATCACTTTATACCCATTTTGTGACAAGAGTAGCTAAAATCTACTTATTTAACATGAATCCCATAAACGGTAAACTTTTATTGCCTGTAGTCCTCATGTTGTATGTTAGACTTGCTTGTACTACACGTCTGCTACTTTGTGTCCCCTGACCTATGTCCATTTCATACTCTCAGCTTCCTTCCCTTTTAAGCACTGTTTTGTTCTCTATTTCTAAATATTTAATTTAAAAATATTTTACATATAAGTAAATATGTAGATAACAAATGTTGGCAAGGGAGTAGAAGAAGAGGAACTTTTGCACTTTTGATGGTAATATAGATTGGTACAGCCATTATGACATATAGTATGGAGATATCTAAAGCAATGAAAAGCAGAACTGCCACATGACCCAGAAATAGCTCTTCTGGGAATATATATAGAAAGAAAGCAAGAAATGAATAGAGAGAGAAAAAAATAAGTAAATAATAAATAAATGACCACCTGATAAACATATCAGCATTTCCATCTTCACTGCAGGATTATCACAATGATGCGAATATGAAAACACCCTAAGCATTTGTCAACAGACAAATGGATAAACTCTTGCACCTATATACAATAGAATATTATTAAGCCCCAAGCAAGATTTATAAAAGTTTGACCTAATAAACCGAGAAAATTGAAGTGCCATTCAATTACTCAGGTAAAAATGAAACTGTCACTAATATTGCTAATATTGGGACTAGAGATACACTCATTTGCATAGAATTGCTCAATATTGGCAACAAAAGTCTGCATTATGTGAGACAGATAGGAAAGTAAGAAGTTAATTTATATTTGATGTCTTCAGTTGATGAAGGTGCACATAATTAAGATAGTTCAAGTGACAAGAGGAAGAAACTTGTAGAGAATGGTAATAGTCAAACTCAGTTTTAGGCATGCTGAGCTTGAGATGCATATGGGAAAATCGTGCGGATATTTCCAATATCAATTATGTTTTAAAAAGAATTGCATCACAGGATAAAGTTCTGAGCTAGAGATAAAAATTTTGAAGGATATTTATATTAATTATGCAAGGCTCTGAATTATAACACGTGGATTTTCTGAATGAATTGGATTCTTCTTAAAAAGTTAGTAGCACATATACAAAAGTAAATACAATTATACCAGAATATCAGTGATATTCCAGGTGTTTCCTCACATTATGTATTTGTTTTACTTGTAATTTAGCTTTATTTATAACTTCTATGGTTTGAAATAATAAATTAATTAATATGCACTTGGATTTTAAACCTTGACTTCAAACACTATTCTCCTGTGGCAAATAAATTGATTAAAATTAAGACCCAGAAAATCCCTTTATTAATCTGTTGTTTAAGATGCATACCTTCAATTTCTTATATTATATAACTTTGCTTCCAGGCTGCAATCTGCAAACAACTACAGCACCATAACTGAACCTTGGCCAAAACACAGGAATTTATTTTAATGATCCCCATATTTTCAAATTCTTCACTTGAAGTATAGGGCACTCTCTAGAGAGCAGAATCAATAAACCTTGAAGAATGCATATGGAACATTATTTAAACTAGAAGCTGAAGGGAAGCTAGCAGATGCTAAGGAGCACTGAGGGTGAACTGCAGAAATCTGCCAGGGACAACAGGCACATAAATGAAACATGTATCCACAGGATGGTAATGGTGGTATAATGAGAGCAGAGGAATGCAGGAAAAGGAACAGAGAAACCAGTTACCAGATAGAACAGTAAAGTGCCTATGTTAGTGCATAGCCACACAACCTGTATTTTCATTCACTCAACAAAATGGTTGAGTTTCCCAGTGCTGTGTTTGGTTCTAGGGGTACACAGCTGAAAACGATTCTGGGAGGAGTATCTCATTTATACACTCATGATGACATTCAGTGATGCTATGAGAAGTGTACAAAAAACATCTGATACTAGGTAGTGGGCTATGGAAGGCACCTGCCAGGAGTTTAACCCTTCGGGGATATGCTACTTTATCCACAAATGAAAAAGAAAATCTTCAAAGTCAAGGGGAAATATCTTCAAAGGTATGAGGCAGGAAACAAAAAGTGTTCTTGGGGTATGGCTTCTCCAATTACACTACAACATAGATATGACGAGAGTAGTGGACAAAAATTATGCTAGAGGGATTTTTTTTCTTTTAACGCTGAGTTTATGAATGACTTTGTGTGATACACCAAGGAATTTGTATATTCATTTGAAGGTGACAGAGAAGCACTGAGTTATTTTAAGGGGAAGGATGAAATAAAAAGATATGTTTTTTGTAAGCAGGGTGGAAGATGTCACAGAGTGAGTCAAAATTTTTTATTGACTTTATAAAAGACACTAGTATTTAAGAAGCACAGGAAAAAGAGGAAGTGTAGGGAGAGTTAGCCAATAAGAAACCATTCATTAAGCGTTAAAATTTTTGCAGGTCTTTGAAATTTGTTATTAAGTACTCTATATTAAAGATGGTTGTTGCAAGAA
The DNA here is from genome assembly GCF_000164805.1 of Carlito syrichta. Taxonomy (NCBI): domain Eukaryota; kingdom Metazoa; phylum Chordata; class Mammalia; order Primates; family Tarsiidae; genus Carlito; species Carlito syrichta. The sequence goes on along the minus strand of NW_007245861.1, from coordinate 927,869 downwards.
AAATGCATGAAAGGTATCTATAAAAAATAAATATAAAAATTGGGTGAAAATTCTTTGTTATTTTTTCCAATAATAATGTTGAATAAAAAGTTAACTTTTCAGAAAAGTTATATATCAAAATCACTCCTCTCTTTACTGCTTGAAAGAGAAATGCCAGACAAAAAACATTTTTCAGTAGCTTGCAGAATTAATACAGATATTGCAAAACCTAACTTTACACATTGAAAAACCGAAATTTTTCCAAACCAAGTATTAAAGTGCCTTTACATCGCAAGAAAGTGTTAAGAGATGTAGCATGTTCACAAACTTTTAAACAATAAATGTGACCATGACAAAGTAGTCAATGGCAGCAATATAAAGGAAAGGGTAAGTTGATATTCTTTTTCAGTGTTCAGTAATAGACAAAATTATCCATTCTGTCATTAACCTTTATATTAATAATCAAAATAAATTGAATTAAAAGTAAATATTTCATTTTCATTTCTTCAATCATTATGCTAGTAAATGTTTTTGAATGTGTGATGAGAAATATTGCACTATAAATCAGGCACCTGAAGACAACCAATCCAAAGAGTTTAGTGGAGAATTATGTTTTTACAGAGAGACCAATAAACATAAACTTATGGTAAAATTAAGTTAATATGATGATACACTGCAAATATACACAAAGACATAGAGTGATAAAAAAGCTCAACAAGGTAGGTAACAAAATAAGGTGGGATAGTCAGCAAATGCGTTCTAAAAGTGTGCCTATGCTGAGCCAAAAATAGAACATGAAGTTAGTAAGTGATGTTAAGAGAACATTCCCATATAACATTTACTTGCATTTAAGCTGTAGATAGTTGGGGAATATTAGCCTTTTAAAAAGAGCAATCATATATGTGTTTTGTTTTCATCCCTCTAATGGCAGTGTGAAGGATTAGTTTGAAGGTAACCAAGATAAAGAGAAAAAAGATAATAAGTATGGTAGGAGTTCAGATTAGAAAGAATGACAAACTCTACTGCAAGTAGATAAAAGCGTTCAAGTAGAAATGAAAAAATAAAATCGGTCACATTTTTTAAGTGGTTCAAATCAGCAATTGTAGGAAACAATGATATAGATTGGAAAAATAGAGGAATAAAGGAATGAAAGAACCAGAATAAAGAGGTAAGTATGCAGATAACACTTATGAACAACTGCATGCCAATATATTTGGAAAAAGATGATGAAGTGGACACATTCCTAAGAAATAGTAGAACAAAAATGATATGAGAAAATTCTTAATAGACATATATCGATTTAAATTTAAGTCTCTAATTTTAAAATATTTTCACAAGTGAACTTCTTGGTATAGTTGACCCCATATATGAATTATAATGAATATTTAAGTGACAAATTCTGTGAATCTTACAAAAATCACCTAAGGGATTAAAAAATAGGAACAGTCCACAACATATTTAATGAGGTTCAAATAATCTTGATATCAAAACTAGATATTAACATTATAAGGAAAAAAATATTGATATCATTCATGAACATGGATGTCAATATACTAAAAAATGTATTAATAATTCAAATGCATATACATGACTTTTTATTAATGATAACAAGAGTAGACACAATTATTCACTTAAAATATTAAAAAATTTCATTTGATGATATTACCGAAGGTATTTTCAATCACTATCATCTATAAAAGTCTTGTATTTAGCTTATGCAGAGTATTTTAAAGCAATAAAAAATCATCAATCTAATTTTTAAAAAGCTGATAGTCACTTCACAGCTAAAAATTTCTAAATATTGTATAAATATTAAAAAATGCTAAACTCTTGTGTAATCAGCTTACGTACATTGCAAATAAAACCAGATATGTGACGATTAAATCAATGTATCGCCGGGCTCGGTGACTCAGCCTGTAATCCCACGCCTTTGGGAGGCTGGGGTGAGTGGATTGCCTGAGCCCGCGGGTTCAAGACCCGCCTGGGCAGCGAGACCTCCTCTCTACAATAAATCAAAAAACCAGCCGGGCGTGGTAGCGCACGCCTGTAATTCCGGCTACTCGGAAGGCTGAGGCGGAAGCATCGCCGGAGCCCAGCAGGTCGAGGCTGCGGTGGCCGGGAGCGGCCACTGCACTCCAGTCTGGGCGACAGAGTGAGACTCCAACTCAAAAAAAACCCAAAAAAACCCAAAAATCAATGTATCAGAGTTGCCAATTTTTTTGTTAAAGACAGAAAGAGAAGAAAAAAATCTAACAAAGCTATGAGGAAGAGCAGTAGGAGCAGTAGGAACTCCCATAAACCTTGTGAAGGAATGTAAATTGTTAAAACCTAATCTTGAAATTTATTTGCCATTATTTACTAAAGCTGAATATGCAAATACTCCACAAATCGGCAGGTTCACTTTTAGATGTATTCCCATCCAATACTCCTGTGAATGTTCTGCAAGATTTTAAAGCTGATATTCATGGGAACAATACAATAGGTCAAAAAATTGTTAACAACTCAAATATCCACAAAGAATAGATTAGGTAGATTGCTATAAATGAACAGAATAGAATATTATGCAGCAATAAAAACAGAATTATGATCCACAACAGTTTACATATATTTATTGAATATAAGAAGGAAGAAGTTGGGCATGGCGTATCACTCCTATCAAACCAACACTCTGAGAGGTCGAGGTGGGAGGATCACTTGAGCCAAGGCGTCGAGAACAGCCTGGACAATATAGAAAGATTTCATCTCTACAAAAATTCAAAAATAATTAAAAATTAACTGGGTGTGGTTATGCCCACCTGTTGTCCCAGTTACTAGGGAGGCTGGGGCAGAAAGATTGCCTGAGCCCAGGAGGTTGAGGCTGCAGTGAACCATGATTGTGCCACTGAACTCCAACCTGGGTAACAGAGTGAGACCCTGACTCAAAAAAAAATAAAAATTAAAATAAAAATTAATTAAGTTAAATATTAAAATGACTGAATGACTGCATTTACATAAGCTCTAACATGCAAGTCAAACTGAACTATATTATTTAGTGTGTATATTAAGGCTGTAAAAAAATATTGCCGTACAATTTAGGATAACCTTTATCTCAGGGAAGAGGAGAAAAGAAATAGAAGTTAGGAATGAAGTGTCATTAAGGGAGCTAAAAATATTCTCTACCTTTGTCTGGGTCTTGGTTATGTAGATTTACTTTTTATGAACAATTGAGCTGTATTTTTTTCTTTATGTTTTTTCTCTGTGCTATATTTTATAATGAAAAAGCATTAAAAACTATTCTTGTCAGATAAACAAATTTTCGCTGGTTTAGTCTATCTTTTAAAATAGTCTAATCTTTCTCAAATTGACTCTAAATGCAGATTTCTATAGAGGCCTGCTATTGTTCAAGAATTTTAGACTAAATTATGAGGAAGACACAACAATTGGTAAATGAAATTCAAGATACATAGATAGAAATTTTAGCAAAGCAACTTGCAATTTACTCATGATATTTTGGGATACTAAATAAAAATATTGTTCAGAAGATATTGCTGTTTTCATGGTATTTCAAGATATTGTTCTTATGAATGGTAGAACACAATTCAATATCATAGATTGTTGTCTCTCTAAGGAGATCTTTGGAGGACATAAGATGATGTTATATATTAAAACTTACTTATATGTATCAAGTTTATAAATTTCCTTAAAAATATATATAACAGCCTGATAAAATTTCTGCATTAAACAAAATTAAGATAAGAACAGAAATGATAGATAATAGAGTTAAATTGTCAAATAATCTTTTATGTTGAAAATACATGTATCTAAATATAACTCTTTGTGACATAATTACCTACAATTATTGTGTCAATTAAAATAAAATAATAAATTTTAACTAACAAGTCTAAAAGCCTACTTGGAAACTTTATTTTATGCACATACCAAACTCAATTTGTTATTCATTTGTGATATTTTTTTAAGTTTAAGATGTACATCATGATGTTTTGAGATATATATATATATATGATTATTATTATTTATATATATTTATATATATAAATATTTATCAGTGGTCTTACCACAAAAAGGTAACTTTGTAAAGTTACTTGCTTGCAGTAATCATTTATATATATATATATGCAGGCAAGCAACTGAACCTTACATGTCCCTTACCTTACAAAGTTACCTTTTTGTGGTAAGACCACCAAAAACTTACTCCTAGAAAATTTCTGGTGTACAATACAATATTTTAATGATAATATTTTGTATGCATCATCACTTTTCCTAACCCACACAATTCACAAAACAGCAGTACCTGAGAAGGACCAATTGATCGTTAACCTTAAATAACAAAAAACAAAAAGAGAAAAATTAAGTGAAAGTGTCAATATTCTGATTGATGTACATGATCCATCTCAAAATTAATAATATATGCACAGAACATTTATGTAAAGCAAATACTTTCATTTACCTTTTTTAAAATGTTGCATTTTAAAATGTATTAATTGCTAACTATTATACAATGCACCAAATTTACATGCAGTATAAGACATCAGTAATACTTTTTTGAAATTTTTTCATGAAAACTTCCAAAAGGTCATTACAAGTGGTTTCACTTTATCCCTGTGTGTTTTTATTAAAAAGATATTTCTAATTGATGATAAAGTACAGTAAATGAATAGTTTGTCTTGAAAATTTCAATTTTTACTTTTAGAGATAAAGGAGATAAAATAATATAGACAAATAATATACATAATGGAAAACAGCATCATCGATAGTTACTTTATAGTTTTATTGTGATAAGTGAATGAGAAAATGTTTATAAAAGAATCTGAAATTGTGGGTTTTCCTTATATGTTAAAGTCATTCTTCTCTCAATGTGTATTCATTTCTGCTTTGATTATCTAGAACATATCAAACTTATTGTCGTTACCTCCAAACTCTCTATTTTTCTCTTTCCTTCTCTTTATCTCTCCCTTTCCCATTTCTCTGTTTCTTACTACTCAATAATGACAAAAGCATGCAAATTTATTCTCAACATATCTAAATTATTTCTTAACATTCCTATTTATTGTGCCACAATAACTTTGAAAGTTGTTTTATTTATAATGGGGGATGGAATATAATATTCACTTGAAGAGATATTTATGATATGTGACATATAGGATTTAATAATCGTGAGTTCAATAAAGAAAAATCTTTTAATTGAGTGGTGGAAGTGTTCAATAATATATTAAGGAACCGAACCATATTTTATGGAATATTTAATAAATTTAATTGTGGATAGAGTTTATTCTAAACAACTAGTTGATAATCATTGAGGGCATCCAGGTATGTGGTAGAATTTACAGATTTAGAGTTAAAGAAGTATATCTAAACTGCATGCAAATATTTGAAAGTTACTTTGTAGTTATTGAAATGTTTGATATAAATTAGATCAACTGTACATAACAAATGACATGAGAAAAAATGGGAACACAAATAAAATCCTATGGGAAATTAGTTTATAATAATCAGTCACTGAGATAAATACCAACAAAACAGATTTTTTTTAAAAAAAAAACGTTTTTTACCCCATTTTCAAGCTGTTATGTTAGCCTGTTGCAGTTTGACACTTACTGGTGGAAGACATGATATTTCTGGCACAGAGTAAAAGGACTTTATTACTTGCTGCACAAAAAGTAGCATGAGCCTCATATTCTCATCAGTTTCTCTTGCCTCTTAGGTCCCTTGGGCATGGTGATGTGGAAGTACACCCAGTTATACACTGCAAAATTTCTATTTACAGGTGAAAATGATAAACAAATTGTGGTGGATTCATACAATGGAAACAGTTATTTTTAAAAAGATACTTGTTTTTGGATACATGCAGCAACATGGATAAATCTTAAAAGCATTACCTAAGAAACAGAACCCAGACAAAAAATATGTTATACGGTATGATGCTATTAATGTTACATACCATGACAGGCAAAACTAGTGAGAGAAAACAGAGTATTGACTTCTAAATACTGTAGCTGGAAGGGGTGCATTGATTGCAGAGTGTCAGGAATGTTGGGAGTGATGAAAGTATTTCATGCCATGTGAATGTGACATGTGAAGGTGTTGACGTCAATGATTTTCTTTGGCAAAATTCCAAGGATTGTATTTTATGATTGGTGAATTTTGTTGTAGATATGTTTTCAGTTGAATTGTGTTCCCCGAAAGGAGATGTTAAAGTCCAAACACCTGGTACCTGTGAATATGACATTCTTTGGAAATAAAGTATTTGCCAATATAATCAAGTTAAAAAGAGGTCATAGTGGGATTAGAGTGTACTCAAAATCCAGCGAGTAGTGTTCTTGTAAAAAGGCTATGTGAAGACACATAGATACAGAGATACCCTGGGAGAATACCAAGTTATAAGAGAGATAAATATTGTAATGATGTAGCTTCAAGCCAAGAGTGCCCAAGATTGATCACAAACACTAGGAGCTAGGAGAGAAATGCTAACAAATTTGTCATCAGAATCTCTGGAAAGAACCAACCTTACTGACACTTGATTTAAAACTTCAGGCCCCCAGAAGTGTGAAAGAATGAATTTAGGTAAACTATGGAGTTTGTGGTAATTCTAGGAAACCAGTATATTATATTATATGCCAGTAAAGCTGACTTTTCAACAATGTTAAAACGGTATAATATGAACCTATGTAAACAGCACGGTGAAGTGTCTTGGCAGTATAATTAACAAAGAACAGCTTAGATAAGTACTAGCTTAGAGAAAAACATTAGGTGACACCTAACTAACTATCTTCAGCTGTTTTAAAGTGTGCAATATACACTTTAAAAAAATTAAATTTGAAGGATGTGTTTTAGTGTGCATTGATGTAACTAGACACACATAATATAAAACTTTTCCTCTCTTTCTAATATGGAACAGATGAAAAGCTGCTGGTGGCCCAGCCTCATATGGGTTCTGCCATATTCAACAGTTTGTTTACTACATTTACATGGAAAGGTACAGAGGAGCACAGGCGGGATAGTTTTGTGAACCAAGGTTAGAACCAGTGCCAATCACTCTTACACACGTTTAAGTGGCTAGGACTCAGTCACATGGTCATACCTAACTGCCAAAGTACTTGGTAAATTTATTTAATTACGTGCTTCAATATGAGATGAAGAAAAAATAAAAGAACAGAAAATTCTCAGAGGATCTCTGTGTAAGTTCATTGATAGAGCACCGCTTCAAACACAGCACTAGCAGTAATATTGTAAGTGGTCTTCATATAGGACTTCATTTTCTCCACCAAAATTCAATCTAAACTTCTTAAAACGAAAGCATCATCATGCCACCCCTCAGTTTAATAGTTTTCAATGGCTATTTTTTTTTTTGAGTTGGAGTCTCACTCGGTCGCCCAGACTGGAGTGCAGTGGCCGCTCCTGGCCAGCGCAGCCTCAACCTGCTGGGCTCCGGCGATCCTTCTGCCTCAGCCTTCCAAGTAGCTGGAACTACAGGCATGCGCTACCACACCCAGCTAACTTTTTGATTTGTTGTAGAGATGCGGTCTCACCAAGTTGCCCAGGCGGGTCTCGAACCCGCGAACTCAGGCAATCCATTCACCTCAGCCTCGCAAGGCTCGAGATTACAGGCTGAGCCACTGAGCCCGGCTTTCAATGGCTATTTAATGTCAACTTAAGTGAGAATAGTTCATGGGTCCTAGGAATTATTGCATGATCTGAGTTTTTCTTACATTGCCAGACTCATCTAGTCTCAGTCCTTCATTTATATTGTTTTCTCAAGTCATTTTGGACTTTCTACATTATCTACAAGCCATCATGTCTTTCTTCCTTTAGTGCTAAAATCCATTATGCTTTCCCTCACCTCTGAGAGTTCACATCTGAAATTCTTAGCTTCTCTCTCTTTACCCAGTTAATCTTTTCTTTCATTTAGACTACTTTTAAGCAATATTTCCTTAGGAAACCTTTTTTTTTTAAAGGCCTCTTGTACCTCTAAGTTAGTTTTCCTGGATTTAGGTTTACACAAAATCCAATAAATAATTTTTTAGAATGTATATATATAAAAACCAGCGATGTGAATGAAATACCGTTTATATATCTGTGTTTTCCCACTAACAGTTTAAGACTGATGACTATGGAAGTTTATTTTTTTTTAAAGCATTTCCTAGTTCAGAGTCTATTGCATAATCATTTCTTACAAATGTTAATTGATGAAATGGTTTACTGTCTGATGGAAGAGTATCTAATTATATATTTTCCATAATCAATATCCACTAGATTTAAGACATAGCAAAACAACCAGATTTTTGAAAACTATTGAAATCTATGAGGTGGTATGCCATTGGTAATAGCACAAAATAACACACATCTAATCCTTGCCTCCATTTATAATCAAGTATGTGACAAAATGCAGAATGGAAATCAGAGGAGTTCATCATTTGGCTTAAAAGTGAGAGATTTTTACGATGCTATTGATATTTTAAATTTCCTATTTATATATTTTTATAAATGTTGCATTAATAAGCAGAAATATTTTCTAGATACAGACAATTTTATATCTAAACACACTTCAAACATCTACAAACCCCCATCTCCAACAAAGCTATCGTTCTTGGTTAAGATTGATAAAATAAATAAAATGAAATGTAGCTTTAAATGTCCTAAATTGCATAATTAAGCTCATTTATAAATTAACAGTGTTTAAAATGTGCATAAATATAAGGCAGGATACTCATTATGTGTTGCTATCTAAAATTTACTATTTGCAAATCATAAGAAAACATGTTCACAATTTGCATGAATATATAATTCTCAGCACTGCTACAAAAATGCAATATATAATGGAAAATTCTACTGGAATATCAACAGAGTTCACTATATATGTTTTCTAATATTTTCAACTAATAAAATATATTTAATAATATTTTTTATTAAACATCTTAATTTTTACATTTAGAGAGGTATGGGAAGAAAGTAACACTGGGTTTTTTATTATAATAATCTTACTTGATTCCAGCTTAGGTATTTATTTGTGATGTGACTTAGAAAAATGGCTAAAGAATGCAAAAACATAATTTTATTTACAATGAAATAAGGCTATCAATAGTTAATTTATAAAATTATTAGAAAAAGTAACTGAGAAAAATATTCATTAAAAAACCTGGAGTATTATCTAGTGTAGACAGTATGCCTTAGATCCACTTTTTCTTCCCCTGACTTCTCTCCTAATGTGCAAATCATTATTTTATCAAATAAAGATGAAGTCATTCTAAATATTGTTTCTTTTATTAGCTTTCACAATTCGTAATGTCACCCAAAGTCGTGATTTACCTCCAAACTTTTCTTTATTCTCCCTCTTTTTTTCTATTTATTTTGTTAATTCGCCCACACTAGTTTATGCCATCAAAACATATAAATTTATTTTAATTGCACTTTCACTTTTCTACTTTTTATAGCACACAATTTTGTAACTTGATTTCTGACTTATGGACTATTTCAATAGTTATGAGGATAGAAAGAGGGAGCTAAGATAACAAACATGCCTAATGAACAAGTTTTAGGGTTCGGAGATCAAGTAAGTGTGAGATTTTAGAAAAGGTTGACCCCTTAAATGAAAAAGGAATGTGGTCATGTTCATTGACATATTTTAATCAGGAATATGATTTATTGATAATAGATTTCATTGTGGATATATTAAATTAAACCTATTCTTATGCTATCCAGATGAGAATGTTCAGTGTGTGACTTGGTATATAGTTTTGAGCTAATGAAGATGACTAGAACATAAATAACGATTCAGAGGTAATTATTACAATGAGAGCCATTGAAGCCACTGATGTGAATGAAATACTGTTTATAAATAAGCAAGCAATGAAAGAGGAAGCAAGAAAGAGAATAGAATAATGGAAACGAAAAGAATGAATTTCTGAAATCCCAGAGTGAAGAGAATTTCAAAGGATAAATCTCCAGTAGTTTTACAACTTAAAGGAAGATTAATTAAATGAAACTCAAAAGGTTTCATGTGGACGGATAATGATGCACAGGTTGGTGACTGTAACTAGAGTAGTTTAGTAGTGTTGTGGCCAGAAATCTGATTAGAGAATAGCAGATAATAACTAATAAGTGAAGAAATGTCAGCTACTCAGGAGGCTGAGGAAGAAGGATCACTTTAGCTCAGCAGTTGGAGGCTACAGTGAGCTATGATAATGCCACTGCACTCCAGCTAGGGTGACCCAAAACAAAAAAAAGTGAATAAATAGGTTCTAGACAAATCTTCCAATCCCTTGCATTTGAAAGTAATAAGAAATATAAAGTATTTTTTTTTTTACATAGATTGGAGACAAGATCCCAGATATATTGAGTTTGTTTGAGGTTGGCAAACATTTGGGATGGGCTTAGAAAAAAATGAAAAGAAAAACTATAAAATTGAATAATCAATCATGCAAAGATCAAGAATATATACAAGTTTATCAGTCAAAACAGAATAGATACAAACATAATTTCTCCTTTGAAAAATAAAAGGGGCGAGACTGATTTACTTCCATATTATTATTTTTAAAGTATAAACTTAATGGAAATAGATTTTCTTTTCCCACCTATTTAGGTCAGTTTTAAATTTCCAGTGTTTGGCATAGGCTGAACTATTATAACTAATTCATTCTTAAATATGACCATTATGAATAGTCAATAAATTAATCAATGTCATTGAGTTCTGCTCAAGGTCCAGATATAATAGGATATGGAAACCCTTTATTTCTGTTATGGCATGAAAAAAATCCAGATAAAATGAAAAACATAGTTATTTGTGGCACTCACAATGAAAAGTATGTGGAAGAAATACTAGAAGAACTAGAGAGAGGAGATCTTTAGATTTGAGAAGTGAGCCAAACATTTTACTGGAACCAAATGCCATATTTTGTTTAGAGGCAGGACTCTGCTAAACTGAAGAAAGGACAGACAATATATTAGTGATAAAGGGGCAAATCAAGATATAAATATGACTGAATGATTCTGAAACAAAACAATATGTTCAGTTAACAACCCCCTCCTTCTGTTTTGAGAAAAACACAGTAAATGCAGGAGTAAAGTGTTCATAAGAAGACAAAACTTTTCAGAGTTTTGTAGTTTCTTAAACCTTGGGACTTCGTATTGTTGAATTCAAAAAGGAAACCTCGGCCAATATTCCTGCCACAAATACTGAAAAGAATCAAAGAAATTAATCACTCCAGGTTGTTGCAAAGATCTAGGTTAAGTTATCCAGAGTGAAACAAAGCCTTATTAAAGATCAGTTTAAAATAAACTCAATCCTTGATGATATATCAGTGATCACTTCCTCAGTTGACTGGTGGATATATGAAAGAGTTTGCACCGTGTGCTGTAAGCAATATAGAAACTGAGTTTTCAAATTCCACATTTATTCTATACGATTTATAAAATGGATTTAAAAATAAAATATTCAAAGGAGCAAATAAATAGGATACTGAATTAAAAACAAACAAACAAAACAAAACATGGTACTGACCAACATTTACCTAGATATTTGCAACTAAAAACCAGTATCAAGAAGAAAAAAAAACATATGATTTTATCACTCCCGCCTGGGCAGCGAGACCTCATTTCTACAATAAATCAAAAAAATCAGCCGGGCATGGTAGTGCATGCCTGTAATTCCGGTTACTTGGAAGGCTGAGGCAGAAGGATCGCCGGAGCCCAGCAGGTCGAGGCTGCGGTGGCCTGGAGCGGCCACTGCACTCCAGTCTGGGCAACAGAGTGAGACTCCAGCTCAAAAAAAAGAAAAAAGATGCCAGAATTAGTGATTAGATAAGAAGTATCAACGGAGAAATGTAAAATATCTTTAAAACTCAAATGCATATTTCAGATCTAAAAATTTAATATCTGAAGAAAAAAACAATACTTGACTGGCTCCACAGAAAAATGGGCACTATGAAAGGAAGAATCAATGCACTTGATAGCTGGTCTATAAAAATCATTCCTAGCCGGGCTCGGTGGCTCAGCCTGTAATCCCGCGCCTTTGGGAG
>NW_007245861.1:849003-915859 GCF_000164805.1 Carlito syrichta | reverse complement strand
AGGTGAGTGGATGGCCTGAGCCCGCGGGTTCGAGACCCGCCTGGGCAGCGAGACCTCATCTCTACAATAAAATCTAAAAATTAGCCAGGCATGGTAGCGCACACCTGTAATTCCGGCTACTCGGAAGGCTGAGGCGGAAGGATCGCTGGAGCCCAGCAGGTCGAGGCTGCGGTGGCCGGGAACGGCCGCTGCACTCCAGTCTGGGCGACAGTGAGACTCCAACTTAAAAAAAAAAAAAAAAAAAAAAATCATTCCTCTGAAGAATATATAGAGGAAAAAGAATGCTAACAATAGAACAGATTTTCTTGATTTCTACCACAAATTGTGCATAAAAATGTAATCGTTAATGGCTCTAAAGATAAAAATGTTTTAACTTAAACATTAAGCACTTAACTAAATAAAACTCCTTGACAAAATGTATGTGGGTTATTTTATCTTATTTTTATAAATGGGTAAGTAAATTTTCTCAGAAAAAGTGCTACTATGTGTTTAAACTGATAAAGTTTGCTTTATCAATATTGAAAATGTCCTTATCTAAAGAGTCTATCTAAACACACACACACACACACACACACACACACACACACTTAAGAAAACAAGCTAATACTGGAAGAAAATATTCATGATAATTATATTTGACTAAAAACTTACATTAAGAATATATAAGGGACTTCTATAGCTCTATAACAAAAAACATTTAGTTTGCTAGGTTAAAAAATTCAGAAATATGGTGGTTTAAGACAAATATTTTATTACTTCTCCTATGTGTGGGTTGATTACAATCAAATGAACAGTTCTCTTGCCAGTGTGATAGAAACAGGGGCAACAGTCATTATGGAAATCAGCTGGGCTAGAATGGCAAAAGAGCTCAGGCTCAGATCTGATCCTTAGTGCCCCTGTATATGCTTTTCTTTTTTCTTTTTCTTTTTTCTTCTTTTCAGGTGACATCTCACCCTCTGGGCTTCTCTTCCCATGAGGGTAATTGGCCTTCATACATGGCAGTTGTCATACTAGAGCTTCAAAGCAAAATATTTCATCTCATCTTTACGTTTAGCCCTGAAACTTATGTACAGCATTACTTCTACCATATTCAGTTGGATAAAATGAGTCACAGGGCCATCCAGTTTTCAATGTAGTAGAAGACTACCCAAGGCAAGAATATCTAGAAGGGTGTTTCATTGAGAACCATTTCTGGAACCTAGATGTCACCAAATCAAATTTTTAAATATGAAGTACTTGATCAGTATCTTCACAAAAAATGCACAAGGAAGGCCAGTATGCATATGAAATGCTGCTCTATATTGTTAGGTAAAAGCAAAAACTGCCATGAAATATTATTCACATCCACTTAAGTGGCTAAAACAATACCAATCAGCGGCAAGGATGCAGAGAAACTGGAACATTCATGTATAGTTGGTGGGATTTTAAAAAGGAATAGGTATTTTGGAAAACCTTTTGCGTTTCTTATAATAACGTTCTACATTCAACAACTTTATATTCAAAAGCAGTTTCATGCCCAGATATTTAGCCATGAGATGTGAAAACATATTTTTAAATAAAAAGCCTTGAAGAAAACGTGTTTATAAGACTTTTACTTTTGATGATCAACACGTGGGACAATCCAAATGTCTGTCGAGGTGAATGAATAAACAAGCTGTGATATATTTAAAATATGGAAAACTACTCAGCAATAAAATGGAAAACTACACATAACATACACAATGTAGAAGAATCTCAAAATTTGTGTTGAACCAAAGAAGCCAAATACAAGTAACTGTCTATTGTATAATTACATTTATAGCAAGTTTTAAAACAAAAAATAATTAAAATGGGGTAATAGAAATTGTGTCAGTTGTTTGCTAGGGAAAAAGAGCTGTGTTGAAAACAAAAAAGCATTCTTCATTCTTCTCAGCCCTGGAAACAACAATGCAGGAATTCATATGGAATCATAAATGACCACGGATAGTCAAAAAAATTTTCAGCCAAAAAAAAAAACAACCCCTAAACAAAAAAACCAAAGCAGGAGGTATCACACTCCCAGACTTTAAACTTTACATACTCCCAGGCTTTCAACTTTATTATAAAGTTTCAATAATCAAAACAGTCTGGTATTGGTACAATAACAGACATATAGACCAATGGAACAGGATTGGGATTCAAGAAGCAAAACTTCAATTTCTCAACCAACTCATCTTTGACAAAGCCTCCACCACCAACCACTGAGAGAGGAGAACCTATTCAGTAAATGGTGCTGGGAAAACTGGCTGACCACATGCAGAGAATTAAAACATGATCCCCACCTATCACCACACACAAAAAACAACTCTAAATGGATCAAAGACCTAAATGTAAAACCTCAAACTATAAGAGCCCTAGAAAACGCAGGAGTCACCCTTATGGAAATTGTAACTGGCAATCAATTCCTGATCAAAACCCCAAGTACCCATGACAAAAGAGATAAGATAAACAAGTGGAAGCTTATCTATCTGCAAAGCAAAAGAAACCATCAAGAGAGCAGGGAGGCAGCCCACAGACTGGGAAAAAATATTTGCCAACTGTATGTCTGACAATGGCCTAACATCTAGAGTCTACAAGAAACTCAAACGTGCTGAAAAGTAAAAAAACCAAACAGTCCCATTACAAAGTGGGCAAAAGATATGAATAGATAGTTTTCAAAAGAAGACATACAAGCAGCCAACAGATATATGAAAAGATGCTCATTCTCACTAGTCATCAAAGAAATGCAAATTAAAACTTCACCGAGATACCACCTAACTCCAGTCAGGATGGTCATCATCAATAACTCAAAATACAGCAGATGGTGGAGAGGATATGATGAAATAAGACCACTTCTACACTGTTGGTGGGAGTATAAACTAGTACAGCCTCTGTGGAAAACAGTGTGGTGATTCCTAAAAGTTCTAAAGATTGACCTTCGATTTGACCCCACCATCCCCCCTACTGGGAATATACACAGAAGAATCACTCTATAAATCACTCTATAAAAAGATACCTGCACACTTATGTTTATTGTGACATTGTTCACAATTGCAAGAACATGGAACCAACTGTGCTGCCCTTCAAAAGAGGACTGGATTTAAAAAATGTGGTACATATACACAATGGAATATTATGCAACCATAAAGAAGAACAAGATTATGAACTTCACAGCAACCTGGATGGACGTAGCATCTATAATACTGAGTGATCTTTCACAGAAACAAAGAACTGAGTATCACATGTTCTCACTCATAAGTGGACCTTGAACAACTATGGTAATACTATAAGAAAAGGATTGACAGTAGCAGGAAATTTTGGGGGACAGGAAGGTGGGATGGCGGTATTAGCAATAGTAAGAATATACCTGCATAAAGAACATTTCTATACCTAACCCTGAATTGTACACCACATCTTTAAAATAAAAAAATTAAAAACTAAAACGAAACACAAAAAAACTACAGAATTTGCTGGGGTGATCGTAACATTGGCTACATTTTGTTATATGTTTAAAATTTTAATTGGAATGATATATACATTTTTTTCAGAATTATTCAAATTATTTGCTTAAAATATGTCCAGTTTGTTTTATCATACATTAATAAAATAGATTTTATAATCTCATGGATGCAATAATCTAGTTAATGGATATTAAAATAGAGCATGATGAGTATCTTAAACTATGCTTTCATTTGCCAACATAATTATTTTCATGTTAGCTTCTATTTTAATTCTAGAAGTTTCTCAATTATATCATAATTGGACAGACATAAAACTAAAATTTTAGTTAAGCCCTACATTTTTAGAAAAGAAAAAAATGAAAGGCTCACAAAAGACTATGGAGAAAAATAATAAAATATCTCTTTTTATTTCCATTCAGGAAGGAGTATTTTATGAAGAAAATAATTGAATATTACTTTTCAAATCCACTTGGAAAATTAAAGGGCAGCAATACAGGATATATTATTCTTTCATTAACTTACACTTGAATCTGAAAATAAAAGGATTTCCAAAAAGTGTCCTATGAACAAGCATAGTATTTTGAGAATCCTCATAACTCTTAAATAAAATGCAAGAAATTCTGAAAAACTAAAATGAATTGTCTCTACCTATAAAAAATTTTAACATAATAGTTTAATAAGAATGTAACTGGCTAAAACATAACTACTTATGAGATTATTCCAAAGTGCATGATAAAGTGCCCTAGTCATCTGGCATACTGTCATCACTAGTGTAAGAGACATAGAAATATGCTAAGCAATGTATGGTAAAATTATAAAATTAAATGCTACTAATTGAAAAAAAAGAACTGCAGTATCCAACGACCCTGAATTTATTTGGAAAGTTTGTTTAATTTTATACATTTTCTTTTGTGTAGATATGAAAGCTTGAGTTTTTACATCCAGAATTCCTATGAGTATTTTTGAATTAAAATTAAAGCATTATTGTCAAGAGTTTTTTAAAAATCTCTCTTTTGGGTTTTTATAAAATAAAATTTTTATTAGCTTTAAAGTGAATAAACAATCTATGTTGTTAGAGAAACAGGTTTTACTTCTGTTTAAAATAAACTTGGGAAATCTCAGTTTCAGAGTTGCTTTTCCACGTGTTTTTACCTAGAGATTTTCATTGCTCTAATACGACTGAGAGAAAGCTTTAAGAACACTACTTTAAATACACAGTGAGTTAAGGGGTTTCTCATTTGTAATTTTTTAATGTAAGTGCTTTCAAATTCAGTTAGTAACTTGTTTCACATTGCTACTGAGGCATGGCAAATGTTCTTCGCTGTTCACATGTATATATATTTGTGTGTATGTGTGTACACATATACGGCATTATGATGTGTAACCAAATAATTTTCAAACATTGAATGTTTATAGCTGTTTATTAGGAGAAGCAAAGTCAACATTTATAGAGTCTTCAACTATTTTATACAATGATAGAAAATTTCGTTAAAACGAAACTTAATATCCACAACTAAAGGACATTGAGTCAAACTTAGAACTGGATCAGTCCTATGGCCAATATTTCTCTTATGAAAAAATGAAAAATTAACATAAAACATTTTCATAATCATGCATCATAAATCGATAAAACTAACATCAATAATTCAACTTGAGAGAATAATATACATATATTAACTTGTCTGTACTATAATAAGCAGATAGATATAATTAAAATGTCAAAACCCTCTAAAATTAGAATATTCAATATGAGCTTTATGATACATTATCCTAGGGACGACTTATTATTTACTTCACGATTATTTAGTCTGTTCTGTGAGTTTATCTATATTGAATAACACTATCACAATTTGTATGTCTTAGTTTTCAATTCTTTCCAACTTTAGAGATAACTATTTTACATGATTTTCGCAGGGAAAGTTTGAGATTACTTTTTAACCAAATAATTCTCATGGTTGAATCAAACGGGAAAACTCAAAATTTATCAGAACTATTTTACCAGTTTCCCTCAGAATACAAATATTATATAGCTTTCCCTTAACGGCCTTCTCTCTCACATCTCAAATACTTTCTCCCTGTCAGAAAGAATGTAACCCTAAAGGCTCGGTAAGCCTTGACTCATTTAATTTTTCCCAAGATTACTTAAAGAGGAGCATTAGTTCTGTTTAGTCTCTACTCTACTTCCTTTTTCTCTATCCAACCATTGATTAAGGTAAAACAACAACTATAACAACAAAAAAAAATCCTTCTTAATGTGAATAATATGTTCTAGTATACATGGTTATTATAGAAGTCACAAGGGCAAAACTTTTGCATCATTAAAAAAGACAAGATAAAGAGACTAATTTTTTAAATGAAGGTATCTGATTATAGATAAATAACTTTGTATACAAGGTGAGAGAGGAAAAAAAAAAAAATACTTACTGAAAACTTGAAAGGGGTCTGAAGTCTGTGGGGGTGACCTGGGGGAATTTTGACAAATGTGAAAAGACAATCCAGAGACATGAATATCCCAGATTAGGAACTTGTACAGGAACATCCAGTGAGGAAATTTGAAATGAAGACCAAGGAGCAAAAATCATTTTTTGGTATTCTCCAGAGTAACACATTGAGAAGCTGACAATTACTATATACTACTCTTTCCTGCTCCCTCTCTCTCTCTTTCTCTCTCTCTCTCTCTCTGTCTTTCTCTCTCTCTCATACACACACACACACACACACACACACACACACACACAATACACACCACAGACACTTGGTGTGGTTATGGGACTTAGAAGAGTTGTGCAGAAAGGCAAAACAGTAACTCAACTTAATATTTTATTTATGATGAGTAGACAAGAAACATACAGACTAACACTGTACTCTGGGGTAACATACAGGTGTTTCACACAAGAAGATGAAGCAAACTTGTGAATATTCTTAATTTCTCAGTAAACATGGTAGAGTCTTGAACACCTCAGTTTTACAAGCCACAGCTCTCTTTTTCTCTTCATACATAAAGCTAGAAAAGTCATCAATTACTTCAGAAAAAAAGGCAGATTTTGCATTGGATTTTGACTTTACCAAAACAAAGATATAGCAACAGCTTAAAATCTTATCCCTTTCATTTTTTGTTTCCCATTTGAAAAATCTCCAGAAAATGAAATGGTGACTTAGTCTTGAAGGATGGGAGTCATTGTTACAAATTCCAGTGCCTCACCTAAGACCACAGAAAGAGTTCTCTTCTTATTTAGGAAATGTACACCTTCCAGGTTTTACTGGAGATATTCAATTTGGGGATATCTTCCTAGAGCAAAGAGAAAGTTTTTCAACTATAACCAGCAAGGCTGATTTAATGCATTTTATTGAAAAATGAAAATTGTGTTTCGCTACTTTCAAATTACATTTTCTTCCTTTTTGTTGACTTCTCTGATAAAATGAATTCTAGGCCTTCATGTGCAAAAATAAGGAGTCTAAAATAGGAGAAATAACAAATATATATGGCTTAGCAAATGCAACATATTGCTGAAAGAAAAAGCCCATGGTCTGTGAGACTGGTCAACATATTCAATGAAACATAAATAATGATATGAGCATGCTTATGACTGAGGTGCTCATTTATAAAAATGGAAGAGAGGGGTCAGTAATTGACAACCAGAACTTCCAAACTTCTGAACCAAATAAACAAGAAGTTTATAGACATTTGTAGCAATAATGAAAACAAACAAAAAGAAAGACTATTGGGGGAAAATTATTTCTGAGATCAGAACACCATACTGTGCTAAATTATCTTTTCTGGTTTCTGCATAATGAATTTTAAATCAATAGTTCTAATATACACTTATATATAAAATTTTCAGCAAATTTACTTTACTTTTTAACATTGTGGATAAAGCTGTTGTAGCAGAAAATTGCAACTGATTCAGAAATGGAAAAGAACAGATGAGAAATTCTAAAACTCCTGACAAAAATAGGATGGAAAGATTTTGGTAGAAAGGTATAAAAATAACTTTTGTAAATAGAAATATTCAATTTGTGGCATATATGTCATTCATGATAGTGGTGTCTGAAAATATTTCTCTCTAAATCTTTGGCTTTTTCTGTTTACCACAATGCTGCTATGCATACCATTTTCTCTCAGTCAAGGGAATTATCTGAAGAAGTAAAACTCCTCCTCTCAAGATTTTTGGGTCTTCCACAAAATGTCTCACTCTACAACAAGAGCCTCTGTGTCATAGCTTTTCCTGGCATCTCTATTACATTTATTTTGAGCCTTTTCTTTCTTTTCATTATACTCATGCTACTATATGTTTTTAATCAAGCTTGAACAATGAGAGATTATTAAGGAAGGACAAGATAAGTCTTGTTTTCTTACCGATCAAGCAGTTTAAGTTTCATATAGTTGTTTATTTTATCACTTCTTTACAAGATACATGTTATAGGTTTGTGTTGTGTGTAGGTAGACATGTGTACATATTGCGCTATGTTTTTATCTATAGGATACTAAACTCACAACCAGAGAGAAAATTTGCCACGTAAGTTTACTGTATATTACCTACAGATCAAATTTCTGTCTCTTGTCAAAGTGATGTCAGTCATCCAAATCAATTTTTTTTCTTCTCTGATCAACTGGCCTACTAGAACAGTAGAATTTATTTAATGGGGTCTACTCCTCAATCTCAAAAATCGGATTAATTTTAGCTGGCTTTGTTTTTGTTTTTGTCTTTTCATTAAAGCAGGATTAGGCTATTTTTGTTTTTGTTTGTTTGTTTTCTGGGTTTGTTTTTTTGTTTTGAATCTGGAAGCATATTTCACAAACATCTACATTTAATTTTCTTTGGTTTCTTTGTTTATCTTAGAAACTGAGGTTTTAAAGTTGTCAGGATGACTGATTCCTTCATAGTTTAATGAATGACAGCACATGTACAGAGACATGCTCCAACTGATTTTTTTTGTCTCTGATTGTGTCTTTATACACAAAAGTGCCAACTGGGAATAAAGCCTGTAGTTCACTCACCAATAATGTTGTTATATGACTACAGCTTCAGACAATCTCCTAAATGCCAGCTATATGCTGGCACTCAAAGCAGAGGGGATAGACATCAAAATTTGCATTCTCTTGAATATGTATAACCTCTTTATCAATGAAGAGTTTGCCAATATTGAGAATTCAGATTTAAACATGGCATTCAAATCCAACAAAATAATTTTTCATCAAAATGTAAAGCAAGATTGCCATTTAAAACAGAAGATTATAGGGTAAGATAACGGGGGAAATGTACAATGATGTGAAGAAAAAATTACCCATGAAGAGAAGAAAATGAAAAAAGAATAGTGCAAAGTTAGAGAGCCTTTCAACTGAGATGTAATATATTGAATACCTTATACACGATCAACATTGTAAAAACAATTAACTCTATGGAAACATATATATATTTTCTACACTGAAGACAAGTTCAGTAAAGTTTGAGAAAACTTTGATATAAAATTACTTGGACAATCAGTTACAAAACAGTGAACTAAGAGCTAATTTGTGTGGTAAAAATAAATGCTATAGAATTTTTGAGAAAAAGGGGATCAATGAGGGCTGATGTGCAGGAGAGAATTTATGGTGAACACTGAAACCTGGATGAAACGATTCTTGTAGAACAAATTTAATTTGATCACCAGATCAAGGAGAAATGTGAAGTACTCCTAAGTGAGAGAAAACTGTAACACTAGTGAGCATGTGTATTTGTTCTATGGGGCTGCTGTAACAAATTACCACAATCCCATGGCTCAAAACAAAAGAAAGGAATTCTTTCACACTTCCTGTGGCCCAAAACCCAAAATTAGGATCAACAGGCCAACAGGTTTCAGCAGCGCTGCCCTTTCTAAGAACATTCTGGGATACAGTCTATATTCTTGCACTTCTAGTGTCCAGTTGTACTGGCATTCCTTGGTTTATGGCTGAACTACTCAAATCTCTGCCTCAAGGATTACATTACCTTCTACTCTTCCATTTATGTCAAATCACACTCTGTCCTTCTCTTATATGGGCATTTGTGATTGCATTTAGGGCCCAATCAGATAATTTGAAGATCACCTCTCATTCTCAAGGTTCTTTATTTGTTGCAACACATTTTGGGCAATAAGTATTGCCCAAACCAACAAAATTTAGTTGACAAACTAGAAATACTGATAAACTAGAAAGTATAGGTCAAGTGACTTAACAGGAAAACATTCCAGTTAATGTGATATTAGTTTTAAGAGCACAATTTTTTCTGTAATAGCAATAGCAATATATATTCGTCTGATAAAAACTCTAAAATAATTGCAAAAAAGGAAACAAAAATTAACAAAAATCTTCCTTGTGAGATTTTGTTCCAATCAAAATTATATATGAAATATATATACATTTGCAAATTATACATATGTAATGTGTGAACATGTGGGAGGGGACATGTTCACAAAATTTGGAATTTATTTATTAAAAATTGTGTATGTATTCTTACATATTTAAACTTTAGTCATTTTCAAAGTACTATCCAGATACTTTTCCCACTGCTCAAAAATGTTTTTGATACCTTTTAGTGCTTTTGCTATTTTTTGTGTCAACTGATTCACATTGGCAAAACATTTCCCTTTGCAAACTTTTTTTTCATCCAGAGAAGGAAAACAAAATCTCAAGTGAATAGGGAGGGTGAGGCATAGGGGTTATGCCATTTTTTAATCAAAAACTGCTGAACACTCAGCATGGTGTGGGCAGGTCTGTTTGTAAATCACCCATCATGAAATAGGCAAACTTACTGAATGACTCTCCAAAAAAAAAAACCAAAAACAAATCACTGAAGCCAAAGGCAGCCTCTTACAACAATAATTGGTACACATGTCAATGGGTTCCTAGGGCACTCACCTACCAGGTGAAGCCTGTACTACAAGGTTCCTGCCTTCCAAGAAGTAATTCTGTTTTTTTTTGGGGGGGGGGGTTCACACTCATATATTTGATGGAGTAAAATTATTTTCAGCAATTTGAGAAACTTAACTGTTCAACATTATGTTTTCTTATCATATTTGCTTATTATATTTAAGTTGTTTGTATAAAATATAAAGTTATTAATTGCATAATTAGGGTCAAAGGACATTTACAATGAAAACAGTCTAGAGTTAAGTGCACAGGAAACAGCTTGATACAGTGAAGAAAGCTTTTGAGTCAAGACAGCATTTGAACTGCAGCTGAAGCACATACACATTTTAGGTTTTTGGGTAAGTTTTCCTCCCAGAGTTCAGTATTTTTATTTAAAATATGGAGATGTATTCAATGATTATTTTGAACATTAAGTGTGACCCACTTAATATGACTGGCTCATAATAATCTAATGCTTACTGACCACTATATAAAACACTAAGTGTATCGCGTGTTTACTTAATTTCCACAATAACTCAGTGAGTAAAATATAAATATAAAACCTATTTTACAGATGCAGTAACTAAGGAAAAAAGAGGGTAACCTACTCAATGTCACCGTTATTAGATGAAAGGGCTGAGATTAATATTTAAGCAGTGTTACTCCAGCTGCCTTGTTATTAAACACAACAGAAAATGATTCACTAAAACGTATACAATATGGTGCCTAGATTACAGTGCATACTGTATAAATGATAGCTAATTTTTAAAAAACCTTAGGCTGCCATGACAAGTATATATTTGCTCCTGGATAATCAGCAAAACTTCCTGAGCCACAATTTAATTAATTTAATTAAACAAAAGACTCATAATTTTCTTCTAAAGTGTAAATTCTATGATGATACCAGTATATTATGCTTATAGAATTATGTGTCAAGAAGTAATTTTAATTTTTCTTACGAAATTGCATCAATTTTCCCTATCCTATATCAGAGTATGCTATATGTAATCATTTTTATGGGGAATACTTATAAATCAGGAATGAAATTCAAAATAATTACCTTAGGGTTATTATTAAATAACTTAGGTTTCTTTAGGGCACACTCTTTACACACTTTGTATTTGTCTATATCTGAGTGATCTGTAGTTTTTAGCCAATTAATTCAGGTAAATAATTCTAGATTATGACATTATTACGTATGAATAACTTGACTTTACATTATTTTTTGTCTGAAAGAGTACACTTCGATAAAATGAAATTCATCTGCTTAAATAATCCTCCAAATCTCAGTAAAAGTAGTTTGGTGATTTTTTTTTACTACAGTTTTCCAAATCTAATTATAATTTAACAAGTGCTATTGAAATTTACTCTGTCAGGTACTAGAGAAACTGTGCAGGAAAAAGAAAAAACAAAACAAAGCAACAACAACAACAACAAAAACACAATCCCCAGACCTTGGATTCTCATAGAAGTAAACACATATACAAATACACACACATATATAAAGCAGACTGAACTAAAATAATTGTGTGTGTGCATGTGCATTGGGGGTATTTATTATTTAAAAATAAAAAGAAAGGAAACCAGAGGTTATAAATTGCTGACAGGTCTAAAAAACTGAAGACAAAATTGAGATGGATGTGGCACACATTACATAGGATTTTCACTGACAACAACCCCAGGGGAGTAGAATCAAGCCCAGTAAACTGGAATAATAGCATTACTTTTTGAAAGTCTTAGACATTTTTTAAATGAATATTTTTAAAAGTTCTTTTGGCCCTGTTAAGACTTTGGACCATGCTTAAAAGATTAAAGTGGGGAGAAAAATAAAACAGCAACAAAGAACTCTTCTTTGATCAAAGACTTTTGACTAAACTTAAAAAAAATCTGTTTTGAGTCAAACCAAAGTCAAGTCTCTGACACAATTATAAATTCTAAATGGAGATCAGTGAGGGAAAATATATGACTAGTTAGTATCTGCTTGCACGCACAGTTTTGACTTTATAGACTATGAAGTCCATATATTCATCTAATTCATTTTTAAAGTACAGAATGTAGCTACATCTCTTGGGAAGATGATTTTATAATACTAAAAAGGTAGTTAAGTTTTCTTAATCTGCATTTTAAAGTTGCAATAATGTTTTGAGCCTTCTTATTCTTAAGGTCTTATCTAGGGTAGTTAGTCATTTTTACTGAAAAATGAATGCATTTATTAGAAACTTCGCTGGGTATGATTTTTAAAATAATACAAATATGTTGCAATAACAAAGACTCAACATAAAAGTGACTTAAATAAAATGTAAATTATTTCTCTCTAACATAGGAGTGAGAAAGTAGTCTTTCCAAGAATAATGAGTTAGCATCATGGTGTCACAACTACAGGTGCAAATATTTTATGGTTCTGCCTCTTCTATGATATAGTCCTCACTTATGTGGACCAAGATGATTCATTTCCATATATGCACTCTTATAGGCAAAATGGAAGACAAGGAGAAAGAATGGTGTGGATATTTTTTAAGGGTAAGATTTGAAATTTCTACTCATAAATACCTGTCATATCCATTGCCTATCAATTTATGAGGCTACAGTTAATTGGCCAAAGAATGTAGTCCTCATGTGCTTGTGCCAATTGCCACATACCAAGCTACAGTTTCTATTTTTACCGAAAAAAAGAGCCGAGGGTGCCTGAGCCCAGGGTTCGAGACCAGTCTGGGCAACTTGGCGAGACCTCATCTCTACAATAAATAAATAAATAAATTAGCGGGCATGGTGTTGTGTGCCTGTAGCTCCAGCTACTTGGAAGACTGAGGTGGAAGGATCGCCTGAGTCCAGTTGGTCAATGCTGCGGTGGCTGTGAGTGTGCCACTGCATTCCATTTTGGGTTATGGAGGGGGATTTCAATTCAAAAAAAAAAAAAAAAAAAAAAAAAAAAAAAAAAAAGAGCAGAGAGATATTCAGTGGCAACTAGCAGTTTCAATAATTCTTGTCTTGTGTTGAAAGTGATCTCTGAGACACAGAAACTGTCCTGTTTTGACTGGTAATTGGATGACACCTTGGAATTTTGCCAGTCTCAAACCAATCCTTCATGGAAGGACTTAGTGTTCATATTGTTGAAGGGAAATGGTGCTTGTTTATGTGACTTGGAGAAGGGTGTGACTTAGATTCTTCTCCATGTCCTAAAACAGGAAAGAAATTCTGAGTCATAGTAATACATAAAATAAATATTAAACTCATTTTGGATTCTGATGAGTTTTCTTTCAATTAGTTTATAAAAACAAAATATAAATTAAGATCACTTGTGGTTATTTTTATAGAAACATTTCAAATATTTTCTGTTTTCTTTCTCTGGTCTTCATTATTATTATTATTTTTTATTTTTTAAATTTTTATTTTTTTTTAGTTGGAATCTCATTCTGTCGCCCAGACTGGAGTGCAGTGGCCGCTCCCGGCCACCGCAGCCTCGACCTGCTGGGCTCTGGCGATCCTTCCTCCCCAGCCTTCCAAGTAGCTGGAACTACAGATATGCGCTACCACGCAGGGCTGATTTTTTGATTTATTGTAGAGATAGGTCTCCCTGCCCAGGCGGGTCTCGAACCCGCAGGCTCAGGCAATCCACTCACCTCAGCCTCCCAAAGGCGCGGGATTACAGGCTGAGCCACCCAGCCCGACTTTGGTCTTCATTATTTTATTGTACTATCTATTCTAAAATAAAAGCATAAAAATGACTCTTTTACTGCAATCAGGGAATTAAAGGAAGTGTAATATATGTGATTGTCAAGGGGTTCTGGCATCCTTGTGTTGTGGATTTTCCAAGGGTTTCCCACAACCAAGACCAAAATAGGTAGGTGTGTTCCCACCTCAGCGTGCCTGGTAATGTGTTAGTATCTTGTGGTATCTGGTAAAATACTACTTACAAACCTAAACTGAAGCTAAATTGTGATCTTGCTACCTGTAACAATAGCAAGAGTGATCTTCCAGTGGGTTCCCACATCCTTCAACAAGAGCCAACGTCTTCCCCTTGGCCTCCGAGCACTGACTGATCCTGGTTCTCCTTCTCTGACTTATTCTCTCCCCATTACCTAGTTTATTATAGCCCTTGTTCTTCCTGCTATTCCTGGAACATACCAACTCTTCCTGGAATTCTGCCTTAGAACCCTTGCAATTGTTGCTGCCTCTGCCCAAGATATTCTTCCCTATATCTTTCATATATCTGTCTATACCTTTCTTTTTTTTTCTTTTTTTCCATATATCTATATCTTCATTTTGTCTCTGCTAAGCATGTTACTAAGTGAGAGTGCATTCCCTGAATACTCTATTTAAAATAATACATTCTTGTCACTCTGTGCCCACTTAAGATATTCTACATCTTTTGTTTACTATCAATCATGCATTTAATTCATTGTTTGTCCTTTAATGTCTTTTTTCATACTAGATGTAATTCCCATGAAAGCAGGGAGCTTCTTTTTTTTTTTTTAAATGTTTTATTTAATGTATGCATTATAAGTGTGAATATTTATGGAATACAATTTGATGCTTGAAAACATATTTATGTTGTGTAATGATCAGATCAGGATATTCAGCATGACCATCACCTCATATCTTTTCTAGCTATTCTAGGTATTTTGTAATATATAAACCTTACTGGTAATCATCCTCATCTACTGTGCAATAAAACATCATCAGAACTTATTCCTCCTATCAAATTATAACTTTGTACCCATTGACTAATTTTTTCTGTGTGTGTGTGTGTGTGTGTGTGTGTGTGTGTGTGTGTGTGTTTAAAATAAATATGTTAAAAGGGTAAAATAATATGACTGGTAGAATTTCTAATAGAAGGAAGCAGGTCATTTTACAAAACCTTCCTTGATGTTTAAGCCAATAGATTAGTCCATACCTTTATGCAGTCATCAGAAATGTCTGCCTTTAATTTATTCCATCGAAGGCTTTGCCTGTTACTGTCTCATCTACCTTACAGAAAAATATACCCATGCAAGTGTCAGAACCAAAAACAGCTAAGGAAAAGTTATAATAAAGGGAGTTCTCGATAAAAAGTAGCACAGTACATGGAGAATTATTCTGTAACAGTGTCTCATTGTTTAGAAAACAGACTCATTCTCCTGACCCTTCACTTTCCAGCCTCATTAATTTTGATCAGTAATAGATAAACCTGAGGAATGAGATACAAAAAGTTAGTAGTTCAGAGTGTTATAACTTTTTGACAATACTATGTCTTCACTAAAAGAGAGCAAAGGAAAATAGAGCTATTGCTGCAGAAATAGATTTCATAGGAATATCGGTTGCAGTTTCCCTAGGGACACACTAGTAGAGAATTGCAAGATATCATTTCAGTAAGGGATAAAAGTAATTCCAAAAGGTTTGAAGAAGCCAGACTATCTCATGATTCATTTATCAAAGTGCCTGCAGCTCCCATTTCAAGTCAAGTGAAACAACAATATTTGCAAAGTAAATTAATCTATACCCAGAGATTTTCGTAAATAAAAGGTCAAAAACACAGTACAGTGCTTTTTAGCTCTTGTCAAATCATGTAAGTGAAACTTGATTGTAAAGGAGAAAAAATAATAATATGAAAGAAATAAAAATATAAAGAACTGTTGCATAGAAGTTGGTCTTATTCATTGCATATGTATTCTCTGAATTCAATTTGATTTATAAAATGGCCACATAATGTAAATTGAAGCAGGCAATTAGTAACCAAAACATAAACCTAAAGTTTCCATTTTGATTAGTAGTGGAAAGAATAAAGGAGATTAAAATATTTAAGACCAGAAGAATCGAATGTTTAATTTTCTAAATTAGAATGTGGAGTTAGAAGAATTTTCAGTTGGAAAAGAACTTCTTCTAGAATGAGTTAAGGTTGATTTATTTAACTTGTTAATTAATTTATTTCTGTGTTTCCTCTCCCCCGAATTGCCTAGAGTAAAAGTACATTTTCTAAAAGTTCACTGAACCATCTAACAAAAATACCTATTCTGAAACACTGTTTGTATGTTTTTTGTTTATATATTTTCATTAAAAATCAAAAGAGTTTCCATAATATAAATTAGAGTTTGGTGTCAACTATACCAAAAAATAACTGAAAAAAGTTGCAATGTATGTCTTCAGCCTGAGATGTTTTCTTTGGTGCAGCACATACTTTGCACATAATTTATAAGTTTAAAATCCATGAAACAAAAATCTAGAGCCCTATGTATGGATTTAAACAAATCAACTTCAGGATAGTATTCATTATCCAGATTTGGGCTGATATCCTCATTTGTGCTATGCAGGAATCTCAAGCTCATCACATGGTAAGCTGAATTTTTTCCTGCTGTGTTTTTTATTTTATTTTATTTTATTTTATGAGATTGACTTAAGTCAATGTTACTAAAAGCTTAAAATGATTCTTTTATATCCCACCAAGATATTCAAACAGTTCTATTTATATATCTAAAATTATTTGCTTTTCCCACTTTTAAGAAAATTCATTCCTAATGACTCTGCACACATTTAAGTTTTCATCATTTCTAGACCTTTCCAATAGTCCCTTAAATGTTCCTGCCTCTGGTTGTTCTACACGCAAATCAGTTGTCTTCCCTCAGGGAAACGGATTATAAATATAAAATCTTCCGATGTGAGAGCTCGATATCTTCCAGTAGTTCCTCATTAAAAAGCTGAAGTCCTTTAGGGCAACACCAACACGCTCCATGACTTGGGCCTTTGTTATTTATTATTTATTATTCCTCGAGTCCTGTTACTCCCTCCACATCCTCATGCTCCATTCACTGAATGATTCATGGCTCCATAGACATACTATGCTGTTTCTTGACTTCACTTAAGAGTTTTGATGTGTGTTATGCATTTAGTGTATATCCTGTCTGGAATAATAATAAGTACTTCTGTCGTTCTTACTTTATACCAGTTCCTATTCTAAGCAATATGCATATACAAATGTACTTAAGTCTAACAAAAGACCTATGAGAGATGTACTATTACTACTTTTTAACACATATGGGAATGGAGGCACATATTTTCTAATTAATTGACTCACATGTGAATTGTAAATTGGGGGAACTGAAATATAAATCCAGGCAGTCTGGCTCTAGAGTTCATGCTGCTAAGTATTTTTAATTGGTTATTTTCATTGATTACCCTAAAACAAAACTCAAAATCCTCATCTTCCAGAATACCATTTATTTTCTATGAATAAAGTTAGGTACATGTTCTCTCTACTATAATCCTTTAAAATTGAATTCGAGTTTCACTAAAATTGGAGCAAGCTTTTAGACTACAGACTATTGAATGAAATGTCAAATCTCTTGCATCTTTGTAACACAAGTATCTATAAGATTCCAAGCATAAAATTGTTAAACATTTGTTAAACAGAATATCCTTATTGTTCTTCTAGAAAATGCTGCATGAAAATCTAGAAAAAAAAGGGTATGCTATCCTTCAGGGTGTCTCATTTAGCAATTTTTTTGCTTGAGCTAATTTTTGTTCTTATATATAAAGATAAAACTGATACCCACCTCACAACTCCATGTTGAGAAACAATTATTTAATACATGTGTTCATCACAAGACAAACACTAAACTAATAGATTGACTGTTTATTTTATTTTTGCTCTAAACAATTTTTAGTCATAGATAATGTGAGTCTAAAGCATTTAATTATGAGAATGTTTTACTATTAATGTATTTTTGTGCACTTTTTTCTTCATTTTGAAAAATGCAACCTAATGAAACTATTTTAAAATTCAAAATATTGATTATTTTGACTCAAATTTTGTTGAGTTCCAGAAAAATTGCTTAAGCATTTTGACTTTTTATCTTGTTGATATCCTAAAATGCCTAATTAAACAAAAATGCAAAGAATCTCCTGAAAACAAGCACATATGCAAGAAAAAAACGCATTACCCTCAAGGCAGAAATGACTGATACTATTAATTTTTCGGGTGTGTCAGTTTCAAGCCTACTCTGCTCCTGCTGGCAGCTATTCAAGGAAATTCTCTAGTAAATGTTTCATGCCTTCCTATATACCACATAGAAAGTTTTATGTGGAGTATTTTTGACACATGTATTAACATATGTAAGTATTCTGATTTTTTAAATTAAATTAAATTTTACCTTATTTTAAAGATGTGGGGTACAATTCAGGATTAGATATACAGGTGTACATTGTACAGGTAAAATTTGGACTTCCCTTTGGTTCCCACTTTGCCTGGTTTGAGTTCAGGTACACTTATTGATGTTGTGTCACCTCCGCCTCCTGGCAGTATCCCGCTAAGTACTCTAATCTTTTGCAAACACACACACACACACACACACACACACACACACACCACATACTATGAGAATATTTATGGCTAAAAAATGAAGAGATTACTTGAATAGAATTCCTGAATTCAATCTTGCCTTTGGCTTTCCCCATCCCCAGCTAATATGGCACCTAAAGAAGGGCTCTGGTCATTTGCCTCGTTCCTGTCTGTACATTCTTGGTGGAAATATTCAATCTCGATGCCCTTCTTTGTACTGAAAGAAGTTTCCTAATAAATATCACATATTTATAGGTAGTTGAGACTTGTTACTACCCCTAAATACTTATTTCTACATTTTTTTCCTATTTTCTTAGATCAGAAAACCCATGGTTACTAATGTCATGATAGTTGGACATATATTTTGCAATCCTGTTGAAAAAAATTGATCCCTACTATCTCAGTGTTGGTCCTGGTTTTCTTTGTTTCTTTCACTTCAGACTTTTCTGGACCTCTATTAAACAGACCTTGAACCTAAGATTATGACATTATAGTATGTCATGTTATAGTCTCTCTCTCTGTCTCTCCGTGTCCATGCCTGCGCACATGCATGTGCCCACACAAGGACAATTAATTAGCAAACATCTAATTTTTGTTTAATATTATATAGTTCCAACATAAGTACACACACAATTGTGTACTTATCTAAACATGAAATTATATTTAGAACTTTTATTTATTTTTAACAAGTATGTTATCATAATTTCTCTTGATGGTCAGTCATTTCCTAAAGATTTGTATCTCTTAGCTCACGTTCCTGCTGAAAAACAACTTCTGACATAGCAAAAAAACCCTGTAGCATGATCAAACTAAATATTACTATTGAACATATGTAAAAAATAACTAAAGAACATATTTTTTCATGTAAAAAATCATTTTTTAGAGTCAGAAGTTCACTATTCTGTCATCTTTACCAGACAAGCATATTTCCAATATTGATTTTATCTATATTTTATTTTTGTTAGTAGGAGCCTGACAAACTGAAAAAAAAAAAAGCAATTAAAAATATGCTTGTGTTTGGGGTTTTTTGTTTTGTTTTGTTTTGTTTTTTTGAGTTGGAGTCTCACTCTGTTGCCCAGACTGGAGTGCAGTGGCCGCTCCCGGCCACTGCAGCCTCGACCTGCTGGGCCCGGCGATCCTTTCACCTCAGCTTTCCAAGTAGCCGGAATTACAGGCAAGGCTACCACGCCCGGCTGATCTTTTGATTTATTGTAGAGATGAGGTCTCGCTGCCCAGGCGGGTCTCGAACCCACGGGCTCAGGCAATCCACTCACCTCAGTCTCCCAAAGGCACGGGATTACAGGCTGAGCCACCGAGCCCGGCATGTTTGGGTTTTTTAAAAAAACACAAAAACAAACAGGCTATCAGTCAACATCACACTCAAGGCAAAACACCTCCCCTGAGTTTTCCCAAAATATGAGTATTATTAATACTTCTGAAAACAGAAGATAAAATGGCTGATTGTAACTCAAACTACGAACCACCCAAATGAATTACATAAAGGACAACAACAAAATGAAATATACCAAAGCACTCTCACATTCAGAAAGAAGAGCCTGCATGTAATTAAACTTTAAAGTTATACTGTTAATAACCTTTATTTCCCCAAGGTTGCATGCTTTTCCTTAAAAGTTGAGTTTTTGAAGGCACAATATCTTGATTATCTAACAAGTATACATATTTTTCATATGTGTATGAGTGTCATAACACAGGTGAAACATTTCAAAAGAAAGTATTATTTTTCCTCTCAGAATAATTATATGTGACAATGATACCAAAAACTTTGAAATATAAAATACAGTAAGCAATTTTAGCAAAAAATAACAATTAAGTTGAAAGAACTTATAGACTTATGGAAGATTCAATCAATTAATTGTTAAACTTTTATTTCAGAAATATTATACAGTTTATATGTATATTTTGTGTCAATTACTGAATAAGTAGTTTTATTTCAATTGTTTTATCTATCATTGCCTGGAAAAAAAACCAAATCACATTCTCTCTTTTATATTCACTTTTTCAGATATTTAATTACATAATAATATTCACAAGTAACTGCACATTGTAAAAACAGATTAAATAGGTTTTACAAAATTCTTACTTGAGAGTACAATTTAAACATGTTTTTGACTTATACTAAAACACAGACAAATTTGATGAATAGAGGAAAAGGTTAAAGTGCATATAGTGCCCTCAAATGAAGAGGAGATATATTCCAAAGGAAATGTGTTTTAATATTCACATATTTAAATTAATTTTGACACATGAGAGATGTTTGTATAATCTAGACAAAACATAGGTTATACCATCTCACGTTTTGGCTTTATGCAAAACATTGCTTTTCGGCTTATAAAGTTAACCACTGCTGTCAAGGTTTGAATTTTTTTTTTCTTTTAACCCAAGGTCTTATACTCAGATATTTAAACAGATTAAAATAAGTTAGTAATTTTAGAGGGGACTTATGTGATATATACACTACATCATTATTATGATGACTGCCTCAACTATAATGTGTTTTGTTAGGTTATATTTTTATTAAATTAGAATAATGTATATAATATTCTTTCTGCAGAAAAATACAACATATTTTAAGGCAGTTTTTGCAAAATAAGCTAGAAAATAAAGTTTTAGTACAATTGTGTTTAAACTTCAGCAAACAACTATATTTCTTCATTACAAACAAAAGCCAATACAGGGTCAATTATATCTGTTGTTTTAGATAATCTTCAGAATAATCCTCAAAATGGAAGGTAGACTTTCTACTAGAACCATATGTGTATTTATTATGGAAAATCTAAATAGTCCAAAGACATCTTGGTGTCTTTTCTTGTTGATTTTTATATAACATCAAATTATCTGCTTCCACTGACCTGTTCTATTTTATTGAAAACATTGCAATTTCTAAAATTGTCACAATCAGGCTTACAATCACTGTAGATGAAGTAACTAGTTGTCTAAAAGCTTAAAAGCCTCATCAAAGAATATAAATAATATCCAATAGTATCCAGGAAAGAAGACCAATAAACAATAAGGAATTTAACACTGAAAGTATTTCTAATAGATCTGTAAAGAAGTCAGAATTAACTTACCCACAATTTCAAAAGATATTTCCCCTAGCCTTTTTTATAACCAAGTTCATAAAGAAAGTACTCCTAATTATTAAGCACTTTTATAAATAAAGGGCAAACATTTTCACTCTTAAGTAATAAGACATTTAAAGTTTATACATATATAAATTTTCTGATACATAAGAATAAAATAATCTCCTGTGAATAAAATTTTTTAGGAGCAAACCAAGTAAAAAGCTGCTAATTTTATGTTTGCCAATAATTTTGACCACTCATATACCTAATCCTAAATTGTACCCTACATCTTTAAAATAAAAAAAAATAAATAATAATTTTAGCATGAACTAAGATAGTCAAATATCCCAACTATTTAACTTTTTCCTCTTTGGAACAAGAAAAAATTAAGTGTTGTATTTGTGCTGTTTTACATTTTTTGTAAAATACGCTTGTTTTCCTCTAGGACACGTTTTTGTTATTATCAGAGTTCCCATTTTTAATGTTAATATTTACTGCTAAAGGCATCTACTAGTAACAGTTATTCCCTTCTTGATGAAATAATGTGTGTGCAATCAAAATCTCTAACTCTGCTACAATTTATATTATTCTTATTAAATTTAAAATTTTTCACAATATTTTTTCAGGTGAAAACACTCAAGATAAAACTTTATGGATACTTGTTCAAATAGACTATTACACATTTAGAGAAAAAGAAAAATAGACTCCTTTAGCCACAAAAATATTTCACTTTAATATGTTAAAAATGCTATTGAACTGAAAGTTTATGTAATATTGCTACTATTGCATTGCTATTATATAATTACCTCTATTGTTATTATGCTTAGAAACACCATGATACAATAACTAATTCTATTAATGTGATATAACTTATGATGGATATATATATATGTATGTTTGTGTATACATGTGTGTGTGCACCCTTATTTTTGGAGCAATTAGTAATTGCTGTTTTAGAGCTATTCCAGACAGTGTAGCAAGTATGTACACATACATAAACCAAATATTTCCTCACACCCTCATAATGTGGATGAAAGCAAGATCAGCAAGCACTGAGGTAACTTGAACCCATAGCAGAGTTGTAATATTGTGCAATATTTGTCTAATTAAGATAGACATATTGAGAACATAGACAAAACTAACTATAAGTGCATCTTTTGTTTATTAAATACAGAATATTAACAAGGAATGAGTAAAAAATTGAGTTTAGATAGATATGAATAAAATTTCTTAAGTCTAAAACTGGAATAGATTTTAAAGTGACAGGAAAATCAATAGTAAAAACACAATACTGGATAACTTTGATATTAACTTGTCAATATTCATGCTAAATAAAGCAATTTAGCTAGATGTTAGCAGCTGGTTATTAAGAATCCTAGTATCATTGTAATGCTTTTCATGAGCAGAAACAC
Organism: Carlito syrichta; assembly: GCF_000164805.1. Taxonomy (NCBI): domain Eukaryota; kingdom Metazoa; phylum Chordata; class Mammalia; order Primates; family Tarsiidae; genus Carlito; species Carlito syrichta. Next base: position 892,727 of record NW_007245861.1, on the reverse strand, counting down.
TTCTAGCTATCCTACACTTTAACTAGATGAAGAAAAAACTCAAAAGCCAAATGACATTTCTTTGATAAAAACAGGTTATGCTAAGATATTTTCTTCAGTAAACACTTACCAAATTACCTTCAAGAAAACACAAGTGGAAATAAGAAGCTAGCTGTTAGACTAGTTAGATGAAATATCACAGAACAGTCTTGATTCATTCTGGATTAATTTACATCATTTATTAACCTCTTTTTATTTTCTTCAAATAACCAAGCTATGCTATTTCTTGCATCTAAGAATAAGTGTATACACAGCACAGAAGAGTTCTTCAAGCCGGGCTGGCGGCTCAGCCTGTAATCCCGCGCCTTTGGGAAGCTGAGGTGAGTGAACTGCCTGAGCCCGCGGGTTCGAGAAACGCCTGGGCAACTTGGTGAGCCCTCATCTCTACAATAAATCAAAAAATTAGCTTGTCGGTGACCAGCACTGACCAAGGGTGGGTTAGGACCCGCACCAGAGAATCTGGACAGCGAGAAGACCACTCTGAGGCAGTTCTTCTGGGAACAGTCTGATCAGGACTGGAGCCGATTTTATTCAAACCTTTTCCAACTTATATACCATTTTCTATACCCTCCAGCAATGTGATAATCACTCACTGGGGGCGTACAAGTTTCGTGCTTTACAAACTATGCATCACAAGACCACCATGAGATCTGCAATTTCCAAGCAAACAATTCGAATTCCATGATGCCTGCCGTGCTTACATTAAGGTCACAGGTGCACAATTTCAATACAAATCGTTCAAAGTGTTTTCCATAATGTTCAATGAATCATTCATATTATACTCTTTGCTCTATACCCTGATTAATACAAAAAACTTTCCTGAGTTAACTCTAGGTTCAATCCAAGTTCACTGATTCCCAATATTTTTAACAATTAATATTATCAACTTAACACTATACTATAATCTATAAGTTTACTTAAATGACTTAACTGTCAGTTATACTATTATCCTATTACAATTTAACGTAATGCCTTATAACTCAGTTAAAACTTATTTCTTAAACTACAAAAACTTTACTATAATTCATATGTTTCATATGTCTAAACTTTAATTTTTATATCATCTAGTTATTGGACTTTAATACTATGCTATATCCTATTAAGCTAATACCTTATCGTTAATTCTTTTATACATCGTATTGTAACTATTACACTTGAATAATGTAGCAAAAGGAATCAAAACAGCAAGCATAGATTTATGCAACTATGAGTGTATATGTATATATTTTACCTAACAAGTCTATTCTAAAAATCAAATCGTAGCTGTCACACTCTTGAACAAGGAAATGCAGGGTTGCCAAGATGGCGGCCATGGGCTGAAGCAGACAGAGTTTCGGTAATTAACAAAACAAAAGAAAACGTTCTACCTGGCAGGGCAACAAAACTATCATGGTAATTTAGTTTCTAATCTTAGCCCTAGGGGAAACAGCTTTCGGGAACAAGAGCTGACTACCCAGTCTACCAGGAAATAGAAGTAAAAAAATATCTAGAAAGAAGTAAAACTTAGAAAGACAGAGAGAAGTAATTCTGCTATGCACTTTCCATCAGGTATACTGAGATTTACTTATAAATTTTACTGCCATGTATGCACACTGGTCACTAATCACACGCCAATATTATAGGTATAACTGATATCCTATGTCAGAGGCGATCTTCCAGATGGGCCTTTACAGGCCTCAGCCATGTAGCTATAGATGTTGGCTCCCAACATTAGCTGGAGGCGGTAGCGCACGCCTGTAGTTCCAGCTACTTGGAAGGGGGAGGCGGAAGGATTGCAGGAGCCCAGCAGGTCGAGGCTGCGGTGGCCGGAAGCTGCCACTGCACTCCAGTCTGGGCGACAGCGTGCGACTTCAATTCAAAAAAAGAGTTCTTCAGACAGCAATTTTATTTTCTTCAGGTATCATTTGTAAAAGAGAATAAATTTGTCATCTTCTCTTTCTCTCTCTCCCTCTCTCGCTTGCTCTCTCACAAATTAAATCATTTTCCCAAATTTTCATTAACAGATAAATAATATTATTAAATATATTTGTTTATGTGCTCATCTGTTGACATTGGTCAGAATATTCTACTCTTCTTTTTTTGGAATGCTTAACTCAGGAGATTGTACTTTAACAAACAGACATAGATTCAGGAAAATAGTGTTATAAAAATTATGGTAATGAAACATGCTTCATTGAGGTACCAAACTAGTTTCTGATGATCAAGAGTCAATGTTGCTTATCGGATATGCAATAGAAGGGAAATTATTAAATGTGGGTTAAAATTATTAACATTTGTGTTTGATAATACACTTTAGTAAGCAGTTCTAAAAGCTATTTGAGAAATCTTTGGAAACAGAAATGTCGAATAGAAGAGCCTCGAATTTGTGAATAATCAACTCTGTAGTTACTGTACTGATCAAAAGAAGACTCATGAAAGAGAATGTGAATATGTTAATTTTAAAGATTCCATAGTTATTTTTTTAAAAAAGAAAAACTCCAAAATCTGACACTAGCTTTAGGCCACAAATTGAATATTCATTTATAGATGAGAGAACATTTATTATGTTACTAAACTATTCTGAAATCCTAAATATTTGTGATTATCTTCAAGGCATTATTAGGTTTTCTCTCCACATTGTTATGTAATGATGTTAACTTTATAATGGCTTATATTTATTGCTAAAATGATAAAAAAGATTTTGGATTTAAATATATGTTGCATAATTATCTACATGCTTATAACCAGTCATAATTTGGAAACAATTAAAATAAGAAGTTCATGGGAATGTAATTTTAATATCAAGAATATTATACCTATTAAAATTTATATATGCATAACTTTGCCAAAATTAAAATTTGAAGACTGAGGCATATTACTGAAGCTTGATGTTTCTTATAATTTTCATTATGTGATGATATTGCCTGGATTTTTAGCCATGAATAACATTTTTTAAAGTCTGACAATAAATACCTTATCGTGCCTCTACACATAATTATAACTGACCACATAATCATCTCAACTACACATAATCATCAATCAAAAAGGAGATTTAACTTATTAAATCTAGGGGAACTTATTTGACAGGATGTGGATTAGTTCATAGCTATTCAAGATATTTCTAATACTGGCACAATACTAAATTGGTTATTAATTAAATAAGTTTTCGTGATTCAGGGAATGACTACCCAAGGCATTAACAAGCTTATTTTAACTCAGGATTTGAAGGTTTTTAAAATTTTGTTTATTCGTTGGTTGGTTTATTTTACATTAAGATGGAAATAAGGTCTTAAAAAATTGAAATCTGACAAAAAATGCTGGATTCTCAAAGTTGAATGCTGAATGGATGATCTGAGAAAATAAAATCTGCAAAAATATAGTCTTTGCATTAAAATAAGTCAAGATGCATTGTTGTTTTGATGGTAATGATAGCGACTAAATTTACCAGCTACTCATGATTTGCCAACAGCGTCAAGGAAAGAAAAGGACGATTTTTACTTTTTTATGAGTTTACATCACAAAATCTAAAATAAATTTCAAAAGCAAGGGAGATAAGTATGTGAACCACGTTTATAGATAAACCTTTATGATTGTAATGTTTAATATAAAATATTTTTTTGTTTGCTTTGATTTGCTTTATTTTGGGGGCTGAGGCTTTGTGCTAGTTATAATGCCACTGAGGATCCTTATCTATCTCCTTAAGAAAATGCTTCCATCAACTTAAAAAACATTAAAATAGCAATTAAGGAATAAAAAGCTGGAAGAAATGATAGACCTGTTCAAGTTGACTGCTATTTTACTTTTCTTTCATGATTTTTCAGTGTGATTTTAATTCTTTTGATGAAAGACATTCTATGTTGTAGCCTACATTAAAAAGACATAGATGCTTAGTCTAAAGTTCTATAAATGTACATAAATATATTTTAGTGCATTACAAGTACTAAATATGACTTTTTCTGATTATTTAAGTAGAGCTGTGCTGCCCAATATTGTAGCCATGATGTATATTATTTTTAGACTAAATAATTAATTCAATTCCATTAAAATTAATTTCCTCAGTCACACTAGCCATACTTCAAGTGCAGCATAGCTACGAGTCCCTAATGGCTAGCATACAAGACCAAGGATATAGAAATTTTTCCTATGAACAGATATAAGGAGTAACTTTCAAAATAATGTACTTAAGAATTATGTTCCTAAAGAGCTTCACATTTCTCATTTTTGAAGATTATTCTTTTTTTCCCGTCAATACCACTCATGCTAGTTGGATAGGTACACAATCTGGATATTTTCAAGGAAAGAGAGAAAGTATATACAGATAGTTATCAAGATTATACAGGTATTTATGAAGGTATTTATCCATCTTTCTTTCATTCTTGATGGCAATAATGCCACGTAACCATCCACAATATGTAATTTATATAACTTTTATGTCTTTAAAACTCTGAAATTGTGAGCACGTTTATAGTAATGTAAAGTTCTTCACTCTTCACACATAGCTGCAAAGGAGAGATTTTCTTTTTCCCAAATCTCATTAAAATCATTGTAGAGGGATTTTATTTTATTTACATATTTATTTATCTATTCATTTATATTTTGAGTCAGAGTCTCACTGTGTCACCTGAGCTGGAATTCAGTGGCTTAATTACAAGGATCGTGGCTCACAGCAGCCTCAACATCTTGGGCTCAAGCTATCTTTCCAACTCAGCATCCAGCATGTGGAGTAGCTGGGACTAAAGGCATGTGCTTTCTTTTTTCTTTTTCTTTTCCCCTCCCCTCCCCTCCCCTCCCCTTCCCTCCCCTCCTCTCCCCTCCAATCCTCTCCTCTCCTCTCCTCTCTTCTCTTCTCTCTCTCTTTGTTGTTGTTGTTGTAGAGAGGAGGTTTTGCTATGTTGTCCAGGCTGGTTTCAAACACTTTGCACTTTGGCTTAAGCACTTTGCTCTCCTCACCTTGGTAGAAGGATTTTAAAAAGAATTAAAAAAAAAAAAAAAGATTTACACCTATTGAAACTTGAAAGAATATTCAAAAAAGCTGGGTTAAAGGAAGAGCTTATATTATTGGAGTCAATATATCGACATGCTGTTAAATTTAAAAAGTGATATTTTAATTTATCTACTTAAAAATGTATCACTAAGATTTAAGACCTTATAAGTTATTTAGAAAATATGGCAGTAATTGTATCATAACTGTGATGTCTAGATAATTTAAATTTATTACTCTAATCTCACAATAAATATCCTTTTAAATTAGCTGTACCATGTATCATACAAAAAGTGTTTCATAGGTAAAAATAAACATTTATGTAAAAACACAGTCATGTGCTGCGGAATGATGTTTTAGTCAGCAATGGCCCACTTATACAACAATAGTCCCATAAGAATGCAATACTATATTTTTATGGCACTTTTCTGCATTTAGATATGTTTAGATATATAAATATTTAGCATTTTTATTTTAATTGCCTACACTATTTAGCAAAGTAATATGCTGTACAGATTTGTAGCCGAGGACAATAGGCTATACTATTTAGCCTGGGTGAGTAGTATGCCATACCATTAGGTTTGTGTAAATAGACTGTGATATTTGCTCAATGACAAAATCTCCTAGAGATGCATTTCTCAGAACATATTCTGGTTGTTAAATGATGCATGGTTATAATTGTGTGTATTCAGTAGAACAGTGATTGCCAACAATGTTATCCCTCTAACACACAGAACTAATGAATAAGTAACCTTACATATATCCAAAGGGACTTTGCAGATGGGATAAAGGGTACAGCCGTTGATGGGGAGATTATTCTAGGCTTACCTTTAACACAGGTGAACGGGCAATATTAATTTGACGATTGACCGCATAGTTCTGAAAAAGCAGCCCACTAAGTTTTACTTTGATATGATAGAGTATAATAAGGTAATATGGTTGAGAGTGCCTGCATTTTGGTAGCATCTAACTGTGGCAAACCATTCCAAAGAATCTAGAAACAATAAATTAATATAGGTTTTAACAAATTATTTTTGAAGAAAGGAACTCTGATTGAAAGCAACGATATAATATGTAACAAAATATTTGGATTGAAATATTTTACATAAAAATTACAATTAGTTGTTTATTTAACACACTTTAATCTGAGATTATGTGGTATATCAATACCAGTATCAATATTTACTATTTTGTTTTCCAAATAAAAATATTACACACTAAATCAAAGAATCTATGGAGGTAGTCACTTTTTCAAAAATATAAACCATAAAATGCAATTCTAACAAATATTACAGGTATGTAAAAAATAAAATACTGATAACTTATTTAAAAATACAATTTCTAGAGAAGTACTTGCATGTTATTTAAAACAAATGACTTAGAAATTGATTGAAACATAAACAAAGTTATTTTTAACATACCCATAATTGATATAGAGGTGTTTTCTTGCTTTAATGCTTATGGCAACATGCTATTCTTATTATATAGAAAAATTTTTTTGGAAAATAAATATACATGCAATACAATAAAATATTGTATTAATCCTTATTTCAAAAATGATAAATTTTAATCATTTTAGTATTCATTTTATTTTTGAATAAAACTATAAAATTTTGCTTATTCACTTGTAACCCACGGAGCTCACTCAGGATACCACAAGACAGTAACTACAAAGATCTGTTCTAAATACACTCAGGTAATTGGGTGATGCTCTGAAGAAAACTAGTTGTATGTAAGATGATTTAGCCTGAATGTCTCAAATAGTAAATGGTTAATTTACATTTTAGGCGACCACGTTGAAATAACAGATATTTCAGCTAAGTTCAGTAAATGTGAAATAGCTGGAGATTAGAGATTTTTGTTGCCAGGGATAGTGTTACTATCTGCAGGAAAATCTACAATACACAGACCTCAGTAGTCACTGAAGTTATCTGGGATTGTGGTTAGGACAGTAGAAGAGAAAGAACATGAGTTCTGTCTGAAACTTCAGCCTGAAGTTTTAATTTATGCGCTTAAAAAAATTGTCACTAAATTGTATGCTGTTAAAACTGATGGATTTTTTTGTTTTAGGTATCAGTGTCCCAAACTAGGCTGTGTTTTGAACAAAAGTTTCATTCACCAATCTATTATAATGTATGATTTATATTATTTGTATAATTTGGGTCTCAGCCTCTCTACAAGATAAGATGGCAGCAGGAATCCTGAACACAGAATGAGGACTTTACACAATAAAAAGCTCTGAGTCTGCTCAAAATAGCACTATGGAGCATGATGGGAATAACTTAATCAGGAAAATGGTGCCATCACATACACATATATATTTTCAAATTTCCTGAATGTAAGACTGTGTATAAATTTTAGCTCTTTGTGTGATGCAACCATGTAATTGGATCTAAAGGGATTTAGATTAGGCTGGATTAGGGAACTGGTAGAAGTTATGGAAGACATCTAGGGAGAAGCAGAATAAACATTTCCTATTAAATTAAATATTAAACGGTTTAAGACGAAATGTATCTATCATGGATTCTATTTCTTCCATGTTGCTTTCCTCCTGTGTAGAAAAATCACCTTACTACTGATATCTCAAGCAACATTACTTTGGTGCTTTTCCAAAGCCAGAACTGTCTTCTGGTTTCAGAATTTCTATTCCTTATCACTAAGGAAAACTTGATTCTTCTGGATCCTATTGTCTTCAGGCCATCTCCTGATTGCTAAGTTGGTGGTTCATTAATTTGACAAATGAAAATGTTGCAATGCTGACTCAAATTCACTTACGTTTTTGGGCTTCTAAACTAAATTTGTAACAAATCCTATGGGAATTATAAAGAGGAGGTGTGAATCTAATTTTCCAATGGCTAAACTAACTGGTTTGGTGGCCATTTCTTTCTTCTCTCTTACATTAGATAAAGAAAGATCCTGGAGTGAATGGCTTTCATTAATGTGTTTTTTAAAAGTGCAAACTATCCCACTGTTCCTTCTCTTTGAGTTCATATAAATAGAGCACTATAATGCGGTTGTTTATGGCTCAGACTTGGGAGTCAGATTGGTCTAGGGCCTTGCTCATAAGTGTTCTTTATTGAATGTAGCAGTTACTAAACTGTACGTTTGTAATTCAATTACTGATTTTTTTATTAATGATTTCACACAGGAGAAGGTGTATAATTAGAAGAATTGACAGTTTAAATAACTGTACTCTGCTTATAATGAAAAATAGCCATTAATGGATTTAAGTAATGGTGTATATGTATGTGCATGCATGTGAGTGTTTAAATATTAACACGTGAAAGTATTCATATAACTAGAATACTAGTATGAAATTGTCCATAAACTTGAGATGTCTAGAAAATTCCAGTACATTATCTCTTCTACTAGTCACCAATGTGCCTAGTGAATGCAAATTTAATTAAAGTAAATCATTAATATTTTCACAGCAAGTGTAATCATAATCTCTGAAGTAATTTATTAAATTTTATTACTTAGACATTATCTAGAAATGTCTTCAGATGTGTGTAAAGCCCTTTGAAAGAGATCACATTTTGTAAAATTACTCCGAATAGGCCAAAACAGTTATTTGGGACTGTTGTTCCAAAACCTTTGTTATTACTGAAGATTTATCTGTGCCATGGTCAGTCTATATAAAGGTAGGAATTTGCTTGAAGGCAGCAAATAGTAAACATACTGTCCTCTTTCCCTTTACATTGTTTTGAAAACCAAACAGTAGAGGTAAAAATGTTTAGCCCTGCATTTAAAATCATAATTTAAATTCTAATGGAAAAAATCAAGAGAGAATTTACATTTTGAACTAACATTTTCATTTTCCTATTATTCTCAAATTATTTATAACATCGTAAGTACATGGCTACTCGGTATTAAAGGGAAAAATAAATAATTCAAAGGATCTTATGAAACTAACAAAAAATAAACTGTTAAGATTTTGTTATTAAGAAGTGACTAAGCCAGGTTCAGTGGTTCAGCCTGTAGTCCCACGCTTTGGGAGGCTGAGGTGAGTGGATTGCCTGAGCCTGCGGGTTGGAGACCCGCCTGGTCAACTTGGCGAGACCTCATCTCTACAATAAATAAAAAAAAATCAGCCGGGCATGGTAGCGCATGCCTGTAATTCCGGCTACTCGTAAGACTGAGGCGGAAGGATTGCCGGAGCCCAGCAGGTCGAGGCTGCGGTGGCTGGGAGCAGTCACTGCACTCCAGTCTGGGCGACAGAGTGAGACTCCAACTCAAAAAAAAAAAAAAAAAAAGTAACTAAAATGAACTCAAATTGTTATATTATTATTATTTTTTTTTAGAAACAATATTTATTATCTCCTGTTAAAACAGGATGCTCTCATGAGGAAAGAGTATGCAAAAAAGCCTTCCTATACCCTGAGCTTTCTCACTTAACCCACCAGGCTGGGACTGTCCTCACTGTGTAGGAAGGAAAGTTCTCCACATGGTCCTGGGAAATTAGGCTGCTCTAGTTTTACTTTTAATTATTTGCATGTAGCCGGGCTTGGTGGCTCAGCCTGTAATCCCAGCACTTTGGGAGGCTGAGGTGAGTGGATTGCCTGAGCTCGCAGGTTCAAGACCCGCCGGGGCAACTTGACGAGACCTCATCTTTACAATAAATCAAAAAAATTAGCCGGGTGTGGTAGCATGTGTCTGTAGTTCCAGCTACTTGGAAGTCTGAGGTGGAAGGATCGCCGGAGCCCAGCAGGTTGAGGCTACAGTGGCTGGGAGCGGCCACTGCACTCCAGTCTGGGTGACAGAGTGAGACTCCAACTCAAAAAAAAAAAAAAAATTATTTGCATGTGTAAAAAAAAAAAAAATCCAATAGTTAACAGCAGGCTATCTGCTCCTAGGCACATATGCCCCTGTCTACTTGGATAGGCAGATGTGGGCCTCAAGTTCATAGCCCCATGCATAGCCCAGGATTTTATGGCACCCTGAAAATGAGGTGAGTATTCCTTGCTAGGGATTGAAGAAGATCCCAGCTACTGGTCAGCTTGTTGAAAATGTACACAGTGCCTCCAGCGAGAAGCTGAGATTGCCTCTTTAGTGAGGAACATTTTGAGTATAGCAGGGTTACCAGGTAGGCAGCATTCTGGCCACAGGGTAGTAACTGGTCTAGAAGCTACTTGCTCCATCTCCAAATCTTTTTGAGGTTAATTAAATTGACAAGAGTGAATTCAAGTTTCAAAATGGCACACCAAGGTATACAAGGTGGAGTATGTCATTAAGGCAAGGGTCTCACCAAGTTTGTACACAGAGCTCTGACCCCACCATACCCCTCCCCTCACCCTTTAGGCCTGCTTAGTCCTGCCCTCTATTCTTCCTCGGTGGCAGCTTCCAGCATCCAGAAGCCTTGAGCAGCTTTGGCCTCACAAGTTGGGCATGGCCCAATTAAGGAACTTCATGGCAACTTCAAAGCCAAGGAAACAGGCCGCATTGGCTGGGAAGGCTCGGATCATCACTGCCTTGAACCCCTTGTACAAAGATGTGACTCCTTCATCCCGAATCAACTCTCTCAGCACATCTCTGAAACCATTAGGATACTTCCCAGGAGATGCAGTCTGGAAGCGGGACTTGAGCACATCTGGAGGGATTGCCACAGCCCAGTTGAAGATCCCTGCAATGCCCCCAGCCACCAGGATCCTAGGTGCACTGAGCTCACTGACCCTCTTTCCCTCTGGAGTGAAGATATTTTTCAGCCATTCATATGTCATGAAATACATCCCACTGGCTGGAACATCTCGCATGAGGGTAAGCACGGTCCCTTTGTAGATGCCTCGGATCCCAGACTCCTTATACAGCTTCTTTGCACAGTCCAAGGTACCAGTGTACTTGGTTTCCCCAGAAGAAGCCTGAATCTGTAATAAGCACTTGATTCGTTCTCCAGGAGTCATGATTGCTGTGGTGAATACACCAGATAACATCCCAGCTGCAAACAGTTGGGGATAGCTGAGCACATCCTCTGGGTGTTTCTGTTGTAGTTTCTTCCCCAAACCAAACCCAAAGAAACACACTGCAAACATGGGGGTGACCTCGATAATAGGGGCAGTCATTCCCCGGTATAGCCCTGTGATGCCCTCTCTAATAAGAGTCTTCCGGAAACAGTCAATGGTCCCAGAGTACATGGGAGGCTGTCCAGGCAAACTTGGTGGCTGTGTCTGCAGTTGGACCTTGATCGTGTCCAGAGGGTGCCCCACGAACACCAGACACACGCCGCCAAAGCCGCCGGCCAGCAGGTTCTTGAGCGGGCTAATGGGCTTCGGCTGATCGGCCATGGTCAGTCCGTCTGTCAGTCAGTTCCTTGGCCGTCCTGGCTCTGCTGCCCCAGCTGCAGCACCGGCGCCGCCGACCTTTCACCCACTTTCCAAATTGTTATATTATTAAATATAGTCTGAGTAATTTATTACTGTATAAGAAATACCAATTGCTAATCAACAGATAAAATGTCTTGATTTAAAACCAAAATATTTTTATTTTTTGCATTTGTTTGATGTAGATCACTGCTGAATTCCTGAAATCACAGATCAGTTAGTTATCTTTAATTAGCAAAATTACATATCCTCCCAAAAAGAACAATGTATTCCTGCTAAAACATAGTCACTGGTCTACATCCTTGGATCCTTAATTTCAGAGAAAGTAAACTTTTCTGTATTATAAGATGAGACTGTTCAGTGGCAGTTTTCTTTATTCTTTTTTCATGTCCAACTTATGACTCCTGCTTTATTGGAGAGTGGAATTGGGGAATATCAAGAGGATTTTTTGTGATTTCAAATGATGCACTGTCTGTAACAAATGTATTAAGCCTTCAGTTCTCAGATCTATTGGAGTCAGCAGACTTAAATTTCATATATATCTATGGCCCAGAGACACCGAAAAGCACTATCAGTGAGAAACCTTCAACTCCAAATATTATACTTTTAAGATTTTCTAGTTATTTTCTAAATAATTTATTGATGAATATAAAAATAGAATTAGCCTTCATATAGGAGGATATTTGAGTGACCCACCAGGCAAAGACAAATTTGGCTTTAAAATGTGGGATACAATTTTTAAAAGATAGGGAATAATATGTGAATATTATTTGTATGTTTTCATTTTAAGTTTTTCTTTCCTGTTATTGATACTCAATAACTTATCCTTAATACAGTTTTTACATGATTAAGTGATCTAGTGAGAAAGACAAAAATGTTAAAATTATCTAGCTAATGTTAATGCTTACTTAAAAGCTGATCTTTATAAAAGCAAAACTTAGGGGAAAATAAAATAAATACTATTACACTTTTAGGACAACAGTAAAACCCCTTGCATCTACAAATGGCAGTAAAAGAAAATTCCCTCTACCATTGTATGACTGAAAATATAAATGCTATGCACATACCTACATCTGATCTTAGCGAAAAATCATTGAGAAAGTCCCAGCTCCAAAAACCCAGGAACAGCATGCCTACCAAAAGACTTAATCAGAACCATAGAGAGCTTTTCATTAACCCCTCAGCCAGGCTAATAATGTTAACTAAACATCACAACAATCAATCAACTGTTGTCGGAAGAAGGGTAACAACACAACGGAGGGAGAGATTCTCTTTAAGGGAAAAAAGTTCTTAATACTGAGGGCAGACAGACATTGAAAAAAAATCCTGAGGTCACCCACTCCTACTATAGACACAAGATAATAATAGAGAAATCAAAAGCCAGTTGATACGTTAAAGGTCACCATACCCACAACAAACCAGCTCAATTATTGCATTGACTAAGTACTACAAATTATAACAAAAGTGTATCAATAAAACAACGAATTGATATTATTTACTAAGCATTTATCAAAAATAAATCAGAGTAATCAGTTTGCCAAAAATATAAATTCAAACTTTAGAAGTCCTACATATTAATATACAGTTCATATTTTTTATAACTTTTAAATATTCATATAAAATAAAATACGAAATTTTAAAAGTTTTTGTAGAAAATGCTCAGACCTGTAAAACATGTGGAGCCTGGTACTGGACACCACCAATCTGGTCTCTGTCTGTATTGATTTACCTCTTCTAGAGGTTTTATATAAATGAAATTATACACTATATGACCTTCTGTGGTGGACTTCTGTCATTTAACCTACCGTCTTTGTGATTCATCATCATTGTAGCACACATCAGTGCTTAATTCTCTTTTATGGGAGTAACACTAAATTTCTAGATATCACCAACATTTGCTATTTTCTGTGATTTAAAAAAAGTATGGCTATTCTAACTGGTGTGGTGGCTAAAACCTATACTCCCAGCTTTCTGGGAGACCAAGGTGGAAGTACTGCTTGAGCCCAAGAGTCCAAGAGTTTGAGACCAGTCTACATAACAAAGCAAAATCTCATCACTACAATTTTTTGGTTTGTTTGTTTTGTTTTTTGTAGAGACAAGGTCTTTTTATATTGCTCAGGCTGGTCTTGATCTCCTGGGTTCAGACAATTTTCCTGCCTCAGCCTCCCAAAGTGCTGGGACTACAGGTGTGAGCCACTGTGTCTGACTCTTGTATATTTTTGTTTGATTGATTATTTAGTTTTTTTGTTGTTGAGATGTAAACATTCTTTATATGTTCTTGATACTAGACCCTTATCAGACATATGATTTACAATGTTTTCCATTCTATAGGTTGTCTTATATTTTGTATTGCTTCCTTTGTTGTACAGAATTTTTAATTTTCTCAAAGTTCAATACATAGTTTTTTTTTTTTTCTTTGTTGCTTTTATCTTTGGTGCCAAATCTAAGAACATACTGCTAGATCCAAGATTGTGAAAGTTTACTCCTTTGTTTTCTAATAAGAGTTTTATAGTTTTAGCTCTTACATTTAGGTCTTCAATCTATTTTGAATTTTTATATGTATTATGTGGTAGGGGTCCAACATTTTTGTTTGGCATGAAGATGTCTAGCTATTCTAGACATTAAAAAAGACTGTTGTTTCTCTGTTGAATGCTTTGGCACCCTTGTGGAAATAAATTTGTTTTATTTCTGCACTCTAAATTATATTCCAATGATCTATGTATCTATCCTTATGCCAGTAACACAATTTTGTTATTCAGTAATGAGTGCTGAAATTAGTAAGCATGAGATTCTCAACTTTGTTATTACTTTTCAATATTATTTTATCTATTCTAGGCACCTTGAATTGAATTTTTATCCAAGTATATTTTTTATTATTTACTCTTAATAAATGGGCAACATGAAAGACAGGAGTGTAAGTAAGGGAAGTAAGGATCGGAAGGAACTAACAGATATCAAAGATAATACTTAAGGAAGAAGAAAAATGTAAATGCTGTATTGAATATTCATAGAGAAAAATATATATTGTCCCCATAAAACAAAAATAGTTCAATATAAAGGTAGAACATTCTTAGAAAAGAAAGAACTCTGAGAAATTAAAAATAGAGATCTGAATAAAAAATTCAATAGATAGGTTTTAAGATAATGTTGAGGATATCAGTCAGAGAAAAATAAAAAGACAGCAGGGCATCAAGATGATGTTCTATTAATGAATTGACAGCTTTATCACTGTATAATGACCTTATTTATCTTTTGCAACAATTGTGTGCTTAATATATATTTTGTTAGCTATGAGTAAATTTCTATTTTTGTCACAATTTAGATTTATTGTGTATTTTTTAACAATTTATTGTAGCTTTTTAAAAAGGTTTTCTTTTACTCATGTGTATGGTTTGCACGCTACCATTTCAGTATCAGACTATTCTGGGTTTGGCTATATGTATTGATCTTCACCAGTGAGTTTTACTTTTATATGTATTCATGATAGTAGGTACCATCCTTTCATTTCTTCTTAAAGGACTCCCTAAGCATTTTTTGTAAGATAGAACTAGTAATAAATCCTCTCAACTTTTGCTTGTGCGCACACACACACACACACATACACACACACACACACACACGCGCAGTTATTTCTCCTTCATTTATGAAGAACAGATTTTCTGGCAATATTATTCTTGGTTGGCAGTTTTTTTATTCTTTTTTTTTTTTTCCTCTCAACACTTTGAATGTATTGTATTCCTCCTGACTTACAGATTCATTTCCTCCTGACCTACAGATTTTTTTCCTGAGAAAATATACTGATAGTCTAATGGAGGTTCCTTTTTTGTGACTTGACAATTTTTCTTGCTGTGTTTAAAATACTTTCTCAGTTTTGACTTTTGACAATTTGATTATAGTGTGCCTTTTGAGAAGATCTCTTTGGGGTGAATTTTTAGGACCTTTGAATTTCATGAATCTGGATGTCTGTATCTCTCCCAAGACCTGGGAATTTTTCAGCAATTATCTGATCAAATAAGATTTCTGACCCTTTCTCTGTTTCTTTTCTTTCTTAAATTCCCATAGTGTGAATATTTGTTTACTTATTTGTGCCCCATAAGTTTTTAGATATCTTCAATTTTTTTCACTATTTTCCCTCTGACTGAATTTTTAAAAACTTATCTTTAATTTCACTTATTTTTAATTTCTTTCTTCTGCTTTATGTAGTCTGATGTTGAGCTTCTTATTTGTGCTTTATATTTCATTGACTGAATTATTCAGTTCTAAGATTTTTGTTTGGTTATATCTATCTGCCCATCTATCTATATATCTTTATACATATGTTGAATTTATCATTCAGCTGATGAATTGTTTTATTTTATTTTATTGAATTGTCTATTTGTATTCTCTTGCATTTCACTGAGTTTCCTTAAGATTTTTATTTTGAATTTCTTATCAGGCAATTTGTAAATTTCCTTTTTTTCTGAGTCAGTTACTATAGGTTTATTATTTCTTTGGTAGTATCATGTCTCCTTTATCTTTCATATTTATTGTGTCCCTGCATTGATGTCTGCACATTTGGTAGTGCTATCACCTCTTCAAAATTTACAAATTTTTTTTGTAGGAGAAGACTTTCCCTTACAAATGAACCCGAAGGTGCTGGTTGGGTAAGGTGTGGTGGTTCTTATTCAGTGTGGGTAAAGAGGTATAGTATACACACAGCTTCTTCAGTTGTGATTGATATTAATAATGACTGCAAGTTCCTTAATGGTCTAGGCTGCTGAAGCTTGTGGCAGTGGCAGTGGCTGTGGCTTTGTAGGATATTAGGGCAAGTGCTTTAGGGTTCGTCCTGGTCTTGTTTATGTGCACAGTGGGGATTCTTAGCTGGAATTTCTCTCAGATTAAGTATAATATGATTCACAGGCAGCTACAGAGGCACTTGGATCCAGGGAATATGTTGCAGGAACAGCTGTAGAAGTGATTTCCTAGGCTCAGTGTCTTGTGAAATTGACACCTGAGAATTGAGACACAGGTTCATGCTCTGCATGGCACATATGGGTGCAGTCCTGTCATAAGCTGAGGTCAGTTACTCTGAGATACACCCATCAACTTGGGCCCAAACCTGTGGTTCTACCTCTGGGTACAGGGCACAGCACTGGCACGGCACTGGGGAAGAAGAGCTGCTCTTGATAGTACTGCCCTGGGGAAAAGGACATGAGGATATGCTACAAATCATGATCCTGAGACATCAGGGCAATGAGGTAGCTTGGACTCCAGGGAACGAAGTACCATGCAGTGGCGACTCTGAACCACTGCATGGTACTCAGCTATGGAAGCTGAGTATGGTTCTGTGAGCCCAGGTGCCATAGTAGCAAGGACCCAGGAATGACAAGATGCTGCTGTGTCTTGTGTCTTGAAGGGCGGAAAGCAGCACAGTGGAGCTTGGATTATGAGAGCTTAGTTTAGTTCCAGATAGGTGGGGTGCTTTGACAGGTCATTCTAGAGGGCAGGTAGACAGCTCAGCCAATGCTCTAAATCCCTGGGATGTGAATAACTGCCTCTGCATGGGCTAAGAAAGTGTGGCTACAAGGATTAGCAAAATCTATGGATTCCTGAGGGTGGGGCACTGTGTCTGGTATGGTTCTGGGATGTGCAATTGCTTATGTGTGCTGGGGGGCTTGGAGTCTCTGGAGGAAAGGGTACTGTCCCACCTGTGGCGTTGAGGAAAGTGGCTACTGCTCCAATGTGAAGGTGACCTGACATTTTCAAGGAGCAGGGCATTGCATCTGCTTTGGAACTGGAGTCATGACTTCTTCGATGTCTCAGAGACTTAGTTCTCTGGGTGGTTGGGTGCTGCTTATGCCATGGTGACAGGGGTATGATTACTATGGTGTACCAAATGCCTGAGGTCCCTAGAGGACAGAGTTCTGCCTTAGCTGTCATACTTGGGATATGCTTGCTCTGATAGCTTGAGATTCTGAATCTTTCTATTTCAGCCTTAAGGGGAGGGTGCACAGTGACTGGGATGGGGAATTGAGTAGTGTAGAGAGTGTGGTCCTAGGGATAGGTCATAGCAGCAGATCTGCTTAGAAATAGCACACTACTAGATTGTTATGGTGCAGTAGAAGCTAAGTCAGTGCAGTGGTGCAGGGATGGAGGGATGCCATGGCTATTTTTCCCCAAAGCATGACACATTATAGCAGTGACTCCGATTCCAAGATGGTGAGGAGCAGTAGCAGCACAAGCCACCTTAGCCATGGAGCAGACAGCATTAGCCCCTTCTCTGGAGGTGGTCCCTGGGTCTGTCTTCAATTTGGTTTGGTGCCTGTGACCATTTCAGGAATCTTCACCAGCAAAGACTTCCAGGGTCTGCAGTAGGGTTGGGGGAAGAATTACTGGGTTCCTTTTGTTTAATTTTTTTTCCTACAGGGAGAAGTCCCTACTGGTTGATAGCTAATACCAATTGGAGGGATGGGGTAGTGAAGGTAAGATGTTTCCTTCCTTTTTATGTGGCCACCCTGGGTTTCTGTGCATTATAGGATATTTGCTTTTTCTTTTATGTTTTACAGTGCTCTCCTTTAGTTATTTTGGTTGAAATACTGTTGCTTATTCATTGTTTTGGGTTTTGTGGGGGCAAAGAGGAAAAAGCTCCAGGAGCAAATAGTCAGTCACTGCGTGATGCCACTCTCAAAGACAATCTTAAGAGAATGAAAACACTGGCAACTATTTCTAGATTACAAAGTATTACACAAAAATAAATAATAAGAAAATGAATGGCCTAATAAAAACTGGCAAGAGATTTTGAGACACTTAACAAAAGATTTATAAGTAGTTACTAAACAAAATAAAAAGGTGTTGAGCATAATTAACCATTAGAGAATTGCACTTTTACATGTCAATGAGTTATCCCTACACACTTACTAAAGTGAATACAATCAAAAATTAATTAAAATAAAAAGTTGAAAATACGAAGTTTTTTTAAAAGAAAAATGTTAAAATAATACTCAGATTGCTGGTAGGAATGCAAAACATACAAGCACTTTGATAAACAGTTTGTCTCTTAAAAAGTTCAACATAAACTTATATGTGACCCAGCAATCCTTTCCTTGAATTTACCCAATGGAAATAAAATGTATGTTCTTATAAAAATATGTAATTGATTATTTGAAGTATTTTTATTTATAATTGCCCACATTTGGAAACAACCCAAATGTTCCTCAACCGGGGCTTGGAAAAACACACTACAATAAATCAATACAATGGAATTTCTACATAATAACAAAAAAGGAATAAACTACTGATATACAAGGTAGCATGAATGAATTTAAAATGCATTATACAGAGTTTTAAAAGCTAGATTCAAAGGCTATAGACTGTTATTTCATTGTGACGGCATTCATGGAAAAGCAAAATTATTGTGACAGAAAACAGCTCAGTGATTCCCAAGAGCCTGGAGTAAAGAGACAGTTGATTACAGAAGAGTGACCACGAAGCCTCTAACATTCCCCTCAGCTGACTAAATTTTAGACAGGTTTCTTCCTGACTATAGGCCTGTGACCTTCTTTTTCTTAGAGCATTTACTTAAAAAAAACAAAAAAACTTGATGATATGAATTCTTTCTCTGTCCTTTTGAGATGTAAATCTTCTCCCAGAAGCCTCTTGCTGTTTTTACAACCTAGGGATATCTTTCTCAAGGACCTGAGACCCATTTCTTTTAAATGTAGATGGTAAGAAAGATAGAGCCCCTGTTCTCCAGTCCTTGTGGGAGGGTAGAAGCCTAAATTTTGTAAGTACCAATTAGCAAATGCAGATGGCCCAATCACATTGATTAATCTCATTGACCCGCCTCACCCCTAATGTCTTCCAATACTTTTCTACCAGTTCACCCCACCTCCTATAAACTTTTCTGCTTTTTGTTTCAATAAATGTGTGTTCAATCTTTCTTTTCTGTTTCAGTAGTCTTCACCTCTGTTGAAATTGTCTTGAATAAAATCTCTTGCCTGTTTTATGCTGTATAGAGAAAATTTTATTTAATGAAAGGAAAAATATTTTTAGGTAATGAGACTGTTCTTCATCTTGAGTATGGCAGTTGTTCAAATTTGTGGAATGTACACCAAAAAGGGTGAAATTTGCTATATTAAACATATCTTAATTTTAAAATGTGGGATATAAAAAAGATTTGTACAGTTTATTCCTATACAGTACTGTGTTTAACCAATAGATATGAGTTATACCTACTTTTTCCCTGGAAAATTATGGTTGTAAGTTAATCAGGATAAACACAAAAAAGAAATAAGTGAATAAACAGAAGAAAGTAAAGAGAGATGTCTGGGAAGTTGTGATGTCCAAGTTGAACCTGAAAATTTAATTGAAATAAGCCAGGGATCAAGAACAGAAGAGTGCTTAAAATGCTTTTGAGGAACTCAAAGAAGTACAGTGTAACTAGATCAGAGGGTGAAAAGGGATCCCTGGATGACACTTGATTTAAGTGTCAGACAAAGATACCTGTAAAATAAAATTAATTGCCAGAGCTGAGGGACTACTAGGGATAATCCTGAAAGAGTAAAAAAGGAGCATATTTAAAATTATAATATTCCTCAAGTTGCCTTCCACTCAAAAATAGTGCCGTCTATTATCATAAAAAACAGGATCCCCAACATATGCTTGAAGACATAGGAACAGCCTGGTATCTAACCTATAAAACCAATAGCATATTTTTCTGACCTACCCTTCTCATGTAGAAAGGGAACATACTAGTGTCTCTTTTTTCTTCTATTTATTTTGCCTCATCTCTGGCATTTTAAATAAAAAGAAATTTGTTTCATAAAAAACATTGTAGTTAGCATTAAAAAGTGGGGGAGGAAAGAAATGTTAAATAAATATAGTTCTTGCGAAACGGTGGCAATTGTGTTTGTGCGTGATTTCTATAATGCTTATGGATGGAAACTACAAGGGACCTTAAATGAAACCAGAAGTTTCTATACACATTCATTCAGGTCAATTATTTAAAATTTAAAAAAACGTATCTATGTCATATAATGCTATTAAAGAGACAAAACAACTTGCTCACTAAGAACATCCATGGACAGATAATAGTTAAAATGTAATGACACATGCTTTATCTTTTATTCTACTTTGATCCCCACTTTACTCACATTTAATGTTTCTGAGTGATAGTGCATTTATTTCATATATGTTCATTAAATGTAGAGTAGTCCCCTCCAATCCACTGTTTCGCTTTCTGCAGTATCAGTTACCCAAGATCAACTGTGGTTTGAAAATGAAAAGTTCAGAGATAAACAACTCATACGTTGTTTTGGTTGTTGTTGTTGTTGTTTGTTTGTTTGTTTTGTTCCCTCCAGGATAAGCATCTGTTTTATTCGAATCTGGACAACTCTGAGGCTTGGGGTAGCCGATTTTGCCGGAAATTTGGCGCCTGCAAGTCTTCCTGTCTCACCCTCTCAAGAACCTGCTCCTGTAAATGGAGCATCAGAACTTGTCCTTGATGTCAAAATGGGACTGGTCTTCAGGCTTGAAGTCCAGGTTGGGGCTGCCGTCCTGGTTGAGAATTCTCCAGGCTGTGTAGCCAATGATGGGATATTTGGCTCTGTACACTTTGGTGAAGACATAATCCAGGGACTCCAGCTCCTTCGCCGTGAGATCCGTAGTATCATGGGTGAGGTCTGCAGGATCTAGGGACATCCTTCTTAGTCAAGACATTGAGCTGGGCTCGGTGGCTCAGCCTGCAATCCTGCGTCTTGGGAGGCTGAGGTGAGTGGATTGCCTGAGCCCGTGAGTTGGAGACCTACCTGACCTCATCTCTATGATAAGTCAAAAAAATCAGCCGGGCGGTAGCGCGCGCCTATAATTCCAGCTACTCGGAAGGCTGAGGCGGAAGGATCGCCAGAGGCCAGCAGGTGGAGGCTGCGGTGGGCAGGAGCGGTGGGCGGGACTGCCTGCCAACCCAGTCTGGGCGACAGAGTGAGACTCCAACTCAAAAAAAAAAAGGACATTGTAGGGGGCTCCTCGTCCGTTAAACTCCTTTCCAGAAGTGGCATCAAACACCACTCCCTTTACTGCCAAGTAGATGGGCTGATCATCCTCCTCCGGCCTTAATGGGCCAGCTTCTCCTCTGTGAAGTGCCACACCCGGGGTGCCCACTCGGCAGGGCGCACCGGCTGCGCAGCCTGGGTTGGCAGGCAGTCCCCGGACCAGTGCCAGGACCAGGGCCAGCGCTGCCAGCCGCCGAAGCCCCCACCCCACGGGGGCCGCCCACAATGCATCAGTTTTAAATTGCACGTTGCTCTGTGTGATGAAATTTTGTGCTATGCCTGAGATGTGCAGAATATTTACTATTTGACCTTTACTGAAAAACTGTGCTAGTTTCTGATGTGGTGCAGTACTGTCCAATTAAACTATACATGATAGGACAATTTTCCACACTACCCTATTGACTGTTAACTGTTAGCAATCAGCCATCTGTGGCAACTGGGCATCTGCAATGAAGGACGTGTGACTAACGACCGGAGCTTTTAAGTTTACTCATGTCATGTTTAATAGATTTTATTTTTAGAGTAGTTTTATGTTCATTTCAAAGTTGGGCAGAAGTTTCAGAGATTTCCCGTAACCTCTGCCCCCACACATGCATGGTCTCCCTTATTTGTTGACATTTCCCACAGAGTGATACATGTGTTACAATGGATCAACCTATATTCACCATAATCATGCACCTATCACATTAGAATTCATGCTGGTTTTTATATAGTCTATGGATTGGTCAGATGTATAATGACATGCATCCACTATTTTTAGTATCATGCAGAGTATTTTCGTTGCTCTAAAACTTTTCTGTTATTATTTTTTCTCTTTTAATTTTTATTTTAAAATTGTGGAGTACAATTCAGGGTTGGATGTACAGATATTCGTTGTGCAGGTATGCTTGTTGATGAGGTGTACCCTCCATTTCCAGGCAGATATCAACTACTATCAATCCCACCTCCCCAACCCCCTTTCCCCCCCACAGTTTCTTGCCACTTTCAACCCTTTTCTTATAGTAATATGGTAGTTGTTCAAAGTCCACTTACGAGTGAGAACCTGTGGTACTCAGCTCTTTGTTGCTGTGAAGTTCATGATTTTGTCCTTCTTTATGGATGCACAATATTCCATTGTTTATATGTACCACACATTTTTTTATCCAGTCCTCTTTTGATGGGCAGCGTGGTTGGCTCCATGATCTTACTCTCATGAACAATGCTGCAATAAACATACATGTGCAGTTATCTTTTTAATAGAATGACTTGAGTTCTTCTGGGTATATTCCCAGTAGGGGGATTGCGAGGTCATATGGAAGGTTGATTTTTAGAACTTTTAGGGATTGCCACACTGATTTTCACAGAGGCTGTACTAGTTTTTACTTCTATCAACAGTGAAGAAGTGTGCCCTTTTCACCACATCCTCTACAGCATCTGCTGCTTTTTGAGGTATTGATGATGGCTATTCCGACTGGAGTTATGTGGTATCTCAATGTAGTTTTAATTTGCATCTCCTTGATGACTGGTGAGGCTGAACATTTTTTCATGTATCTGTTAACAGCTCTTACGTCTTCTTTCTTTTGCACACTTTATAATGGTTTTTTTTTTCCCCCAGCATGTTTGAGTTCCCTATAGATCCTTGATGTTAGGCCTTTGTCAGACATGGAGTTGGCAAATATTTTTTCCCTGTCTGTGGCTGTCTCCCCGCTCTCTTTTGGTTTCTTTGGCTTTGTAGAAGCTTGTCAGTTTAATCAGGTCTCACTTGTCTATCTTATCTCTTATGGCCTGGGCACTTCAGGTTTTGATCAGGAATCGGTTGCCAGTTCCAACTTCCATAAGGAGTGTCTCCTGGGTTTTCTAAGGTTCTTAAAGTTTGAGGTTTTACATTTAGGTCTGTGATCCATTTAGAGTTAATTTTTGTGTATGGGGGTAGGTAGGGGTCCTGTTTCAATCTTCTGCAAGTGGTCAGCCAGTTTTCCCAGCACCACTTACTGAATTGATTCTCCTCTCCCCAGTAGTGGGTGGTGGAGGCTTTGTCGAAGATGAGTTAGTTGGTTGAGAAATTGAGGTTTTGCTTCTTGAATCCCAATCCTGTTCCATTGGTCTATATGCCTGTTCTTGTATCAATACCAGACTGTTTGGATTATTATAGCCATATAATAAAGTTTAAAGTCTGGAAAAGTGATACCTCCCGTTTTTTTTTTCTGATAATGTTTTGGCTATCCATGGTCATTTATGATTCCATATGAATTCCTGCATTGTTGTTTCCAGCACTGAGAAAATTGAAGAATGCTTTCTTGTTTTCAACACAACTCTCCTTTCCTAGTAAACAACTGACACAATTTCTATTACCCCATGTAAATTATTTTTTGTTTTAAAACTTGCTATAAATGTAATTATACAACAGACACTTGTGTTTGACTTCTTTGGTTCAACACAAATTTTGAGATTCTTGTTTTAACCATTCTTGGTTGTTTATGTTTCCATATGAATTCCTGTATCATTTTTTCTAGCAGATTCTCTTGGGTTTTCAAGGTATACAATCATGTCATCTGCAAAGAGAGATAATTTGACTTCCTCTTTTCCTATTTGAATACACTTGATCATCTTCTCTTCTCTGATTTCTCTAGCTAGGCCTTGCAAAACTATGTTGAACAGGAGGGGTGAGAGTAGGCATCCTTGTCTTCTTCCAGTTTTCAGGGGAAATGGTTCCAATTTTTGTCTGTTTAGGAGTACGCTGGCTGTGAGTTTCTTGTAGATGGCTCTTACTATTTTGAGGTATGTTCTATCTATGCCTAGATGTTCTAGGGTTTTTATCAAGAAGCGATGCTAGATTTTATCAAAAGCTTTTTCTGCATCTAATGATATAATCATATGGTTTTTGTTTTTATGTCTGTTGATGTATTTAATTATGTTTATGGTCTTATGAGTGTTGAATCATTCTTGCATCCTGGGGATGAAGCCTACTTGGTTGTGATGGATGATTTTTGAGATATGTTGTTGAACCCAGTTTGCTAGGATCTTGTTGAGAATTAAAGCATCTATGTTTATCAAAGATACTGACTTATAGTTCTCTTTCTTTGTTGGGTCTTTGCCTGGCTTGGGTATCAATGTGATGTTAGCTTCATAAAATGATTTGAGGAGCGTTCTATCTTTCTCAATCACCTAGAATACTTTCAATAGGATTGGAATCAGTTCCTCCTTGTATGTTTTGTAGAATTCTGCTGGAAAACCATCTGGTCCAGGTTTTTTTGGTTTGTTTGTTTGCTTTTTGTTTTTTGTTTTTTTTTGTAGGTAGTTTTCTTGTGACATAGTCAATTTCCATTTCCTTGATTGTTATTGGTCTATTTAGGGTCTCAGTTTCTTCTTGTTTCAATGTACAGAGGTTGTGTGATATGTGAAAGTCCTCCATTTCCTTTAGGTTTTCAAGTTGTTTCCATTCAATTGTACAAAGTAATCTCTGATAATCTTTTGTATTTCTTCAGGGTCAGTTTTGACTTTATCTTTTATGTTTCTGATTGAGTTTATTTGGGATTTTTCTCTCCTTTTCTTTGTCAGTCTGGCTAGGCAACTATTGAACTTGTTTATCCTTTCAAAGAGCCAGCTTTTTATTTCTTCATTTTCATTTGTTTCCAGGTACCTTTTAATCTCTGTTTTGATTTCATTGTTGACCCAGGGTTTGCTTAGCATCATACTGTTTGTTTTCTATGTTTTGGACAGTTTGGGTTAGTTCTATATTTTGGTCCTTGAGCTCTGAGATTGTTTCTTCTGCTTGACTAATTCTGCCTTCCATGCTTATCAGTTTTTTATTTATTTCATTCACAGTATTCTTTACTGCTGTTATCTCAGTTATCAACTCCTTCCTATTTTCATCTTGTCTCTCCTCAGTTATTTTTAATCTCTTTATTAATGTCTTGATATCTGGGTTTGTAGTTTGAGACCAATCATTCTGGAGGTTTTTCATTGTTTGTGTTTCAAAATCTGTTTTCTCAGTGTCTGACCTTCCAGGAGTCTGTAAGAGACCCATATTCTTCTTTTGGTTTTTCTTCATTTGTGTAGATTTTTCACACCCCCCCTTAATCTCCCCCCTCTTCTTTAATTCTGTTTTTCAGGGATGAAGAGTAAGGGGGGAAACAGACAGACATACCAGCTAACAAATGAAAAGAGACACAAAGACAGAAAAGAGGAAAACAAAGCAAAACAAAACAAAACCTTAGAGCATACAGGTAATCAAACAAAACACAGTCCAACAAAATCCTGTGTATTGATGTACTACTCTACCCTTACACAAACAGGGAGTCTAAAGAACATTAAGAAGAAAGAAAAAAAATCAGTAAAATAACAAAAACAAAGCAAGCATGAAAATGTTATCAAAACCAGAATGTAAGAGAAAAAAAAAAAACCCCTAAATCAAAAAGCAAACAAAAGTGAGCAAAACAAACATTCAATAAAAACAAAGAATCAGACTGGCTCTGAGGTCATTCCTGCATATCCAAAGTCCCTTCAGCTCTGATCCTCCCCACCCCCCACCCTCCCACCTATCTCAGGCAGATGGGTTTACTCATAGCTTGGGTCAGTTGTCATAGGCCTGCTTTGAGAGGGGGGTGAATCAGATCTGAGTTCACTGGGTTTGTTGCCTGTGAGGTCTGCCACAGAGATCTGAGTTGTCTGAGTCTGATTCAGCCTGGGGGAAGGGCTTCTGCCTCTCCTGGTTTGATGAGATTACCTTAGGCAACATGTGGGAGACTGCAGAGAGCAGGGTGGTGCAATGCAAATCTCTGCCCTGTCCTGGGTCAAAGAAAATGGCTGTGGTGGGTGGCTCCTTGCTGGGCATGGACTCCTCTCTGGGCATGGACTCCTCTCCAGCTTACCTGATCCTCTGTCTCCACTGAGCAGATCCTGGATTCCAGGTGATCTGTTATAAGAGGTGATGGTGTGGGCCAGGTGCCAGGTGATGGAAATCAGCTGGATTCAGCAGGCTTTTCTCAGGCACATTTCTGCAAGCAGAAGACGCTCCTGCACAAGATCTTGCTGGCTACATTCCAATCTCAGGGCAGCGGGGGCGTGAAGTTGCCCTCAGAGGGGGCACCCAAGTGCATGCACCCAAGTATCCCCTCAGACGGACTTTCACCTCCCACCAGCACCCACCCACTCCCTTAGAGAGTCTTTATGAACACTTGGCTCCAGAGAGTCTCTTACAGACCGACCTGTCAATCGCCATCTTAAGTTCCACCCCTTCTAAAACTTTTCTAAGCTTCAGTATTCATCCCTTCCTTCCCCCATTTCCTCATCGTCACTGAAATCAACAAGTTGTTATGTCTTTTCCACAGTATAAAATAGAATCATGGGGTATGTAGCTTTTTCAGACTAGCTTCTTTCTCCTCCCCTTTCCCTTCTTCCTCCCCCCTCCTCTTCCTCCACCTTCTACTTCTCTTTCTTCTTTCTGTCAAAGCACTCACTCTGTTGCCCAGTCTGGATTCAGGTGGCACAATCAAGGCTCACTGCAGACTCGTCCTCTTGTACTCAGGCAATCTTTATGCCTCGGTTTTGCAAGTAGCTAGGACAACATACAGACACCACCACACATGGCTATTATTATTATTATTGAAAGAAAATGTCTCACTATGTTGCCTAGGTTGGTCCCAAACTCCCGGGCTCAGGCAATCATGCTGCTTTGGCCTCTCAAAGTGCTGCAATTATAGGACCAGCTAGACTGGCTCTTTTCACTTAGTATTATCCATTTGTTTTATTCTATATCTTTTCATGGCTTTACATCTCATTTCTCTCCAGCACTTACTAATATTCAATGATCTAAATATGCTAGAGTTTATTTATTCAACTAATAAAGGATACCTTAGTTATTTCCAAGTTTTGGCAATTATGAATATAACTTCTCTAAAAATCCATTTGTATATTTTTGTTTGGACATATTTTTTCAGCTTCTTTAGGTAAATGCCAAGGATTGTGATTGGTAGATCATATAAAAGTATGTGTACTACCGGGCTCAGTGGCTCAGCCTGTAATCCCACGCCTTGGGAGGCTGAGGTAAGTGGATTGCCTGAGCCCGCAGGTTTGACCCACCTGGGCAACTTGGTGAGCCCTCATCTCTATAACAAATAAAAAAATTAGCCAGGTGTGGTAGCACACACCTGTAGTTCCAGCTACTTGGAAGGCTGAGGCAGAAGGATCGCCAGAACCCAGCAGGTTGAAGCTGTGGTGGCCGGGATCGGCCACTGCACTCCAGTCTGGGCAATAGAGTGAGACTCCAGCTCAAAAAAAGAAAAAAAAGTATGTGTACTTTTGTAAGAAACCAAAGTGTATTCCAAAGTGGCAATACTATTTTGCATTTCCACCAACAATGATTGAGAGGGTCTATTCTTCCACATTCTCACCAGCATTTAGTGTCATAAGTATTCTAGATTCTGGCTATTCTGATAATATTCTAATAAGTATGTGGTTGTATCTCATTGTTGTATTAATTTGAATGTCCCTAATGACATTTGATGTAGAACATCTTTTCATCGCTCAATTCCTATCTGTATATTTGCTTAGGTAAAATAAACATCTCATCAGGTCTTAAGGTTTTAAAGTCTTAGATTCATTTTTTAAATTGGGTTGTTTTGTATCTTATTATTAAGTTTTAAGGGTTCTTTGCATATTTTGGCTAACAGTCCTTCATCAGATCTATCTTTTACAAATATTCTCTCCAATTGTTTATTTATTTTCTTGGCAGTATATTTTGGAAAACAAATATTAATTTTAGCAATGTCCAGCTTATCATTTTTTCATGGATATTTCATTGCTGTATCTAAAATGTCATCACCAAAACCAAGTTAATTAAGAGTTTTCTCTGATGTTATTTTCTAGGATCCAATTTGAATTAGTTTTTGTGAGAGATGTAAACTCCGTGTCTACATTATTTTTGTGTGTGAATATTTATTTAATTTTATTAAATGTATTTCAAAGTTAAACAGCAGAATTGGGCTTAGTAGATGACTTATTGCACAGAGCAGGTCTAGAACTAGAACATTTGTGCATAGATAAGCAACACAAATTTAGTGGACTGGTCATCTCTAATGACTAGAATTAAAAGAATATCAGTGAGGCTGAAAGGAAGGAAGCAAAGGCAAAGTGATAGTTGAAGTCTGAAAGATAGAGACAGAGAATAGATTATACCATTTTGGAGACACCAAAAGGTGAAAGGATGGGGTCAAGTTGAGGGATGAGATATTACCTATTGAGTACCATGTACGTTAGTCAAACGATGGTTATACTAAAAGCTCAGACTTCACCACCACACCACATAGCCATGTAACAAAACTGCACTTGTAACACCAGAATCTGTAAAGATAAATAAATGATGTATATATAATATATGTATAATCAAATATTTATTCTGCTATATAAGGGAAAGAAGCCCTGCAATTTGTGGCACAATGAATGAACTTAAAGGACATTATGCAAAGCAAAATAAGCCAGACACAGAAAGAGAAATGCAATATGATTTCACTTATATGTGGAATCTTAGAAAGTCAACTCATAGAAGCCGCAAGTGTAATGGTAGTTTCCAGGTGCTAGGGGGTGGGAGAAATGAGGGAAATATTAGTCAAAGGCATGAACTTTCAGTCACAAGAACAAATTCTACGGATCTAATGATCAGCATGGGGACTATAGTTAATACTGTACTTGAAATTTTACTGTACTTGAAATTTTAAAAAATAACAAATTTTAAGTGTTCTTATTCCCCCCACACAAAAATGATCTGAGTAGCGATGGATGTATTAATTAATTTGATTGTGTTAATCATCACAGATGTATACATATATAAAATCATCACAGTGAAGATATACTATTTTCATTCATTCATCAATTAAATATTTTAAAACTCACTGATTATATTTTTAATGTAATTTATTGTAGAATTGTGAGGTACAAGTGAGGATTAGCTACATAAACAGGCTGTATGCAGGTGATGTTTGGGCCTCTAACTGGCCCCACTCCACCTAATAGCGTCCTAGGCACCCATCATGCTGTCACATGTCCCCTACCCTCCTACAATCCTCCCTCCCCCAGCAGTGCCCGGTGATTGCAGATCTCACTATGGTGTTAATATGACTAGTATTCAGGGCCCACTTATGAGTAAAAACATATGGTATTCAATTCTTTGTTTCTGTGATAGTTCACGTAGTATGATGATTTCCAACTCCATCCAAGTTGCAATGAAGTCTGGGATTTTGTTCTTCTTTATTGCTGTGTAATACTCCATAGTGTGTATGTACCACATTTTCTTTATCCAGTCTGCTTTTGATAGGCAACAGAGTTGGGTCCATGTTTTTGCTATTGTGAATAGTGCAGCAATGAACATATGTGTGCAGGTGTCTTTTTGGTTGGCCAATTTACATTCCTCTGGATATATTCTCAGGAGAGAGATTGCTGAATCGAATGGAAGACCGAGTTTTAGTTCTTTTAGGAATTTCCATAGTGGTTGAATTACCTTGAACTCCCACCAACAGTGTAGAAGCATTCTCTTTTCTCTGCAACACACCAGCACCTTTTTTTTTTTTTTTTACTTATTGATAATAGTCATACTTACCAGAGTTAGATGGTATCTCGTAGTTTTGATTTGCATTTCTCTGATGATTAGGGAGGTTGAGCATTTTTTTCTGTGTCTGTTGCTGCTTGTATGTAATCTTTTGAAAAATGTCTGCTTATGTCATTTGTTCACTTTTTAATGTTTTTTCTTTTCTTTTCTTTCTTTTGAGTTCCTTGTAGATCCTGGATGCCATTGTCAGAGGCATAATTTGCAAAGTTTGCAAATAATTTTCCCATTCTGTGGGTTGTCTCTTTACCCTTTTGGTTATTTCTTTACTGTGCAAAAGCTTTTCAGTTTGATAAGATTCCACTTGTCTACCTTTGCTTTAATGGCATTCACATTTGGGCACTTGGTCGAGAATTTTGTTACCTACTCGGATGTGTATAAAAGTGTTTCCTAAGTTTTCTTTTAGAATCCTTATAGTTTGAGATTTTATGTTTAGGTCTTCGATTCATTTAGAATTGATTTTTGTGTATAGTGATAGGTAGGGGTCCAGTTTCATTCTTCTGCTTGTGGTCAGCCAGTTTCTCCCAGCACCCTCTGCTAAATATGCTATCCTTTCCCCAATGATTGCTCTTGGTGGCTTTGTCAAAGATGAGTTGCTTTAGAGACTGTGTTTTTAATTCCAGAATCTCTGTTCTGTTCTACTGGTCTATGTGCCTATTCAGGTACCAATACCATGCCGTCTTTGTTACTGTAGTCTTGTAATAAAGTTAAATCTGGGAGTGTGACAAAGAAATCCAAGAAGACACAAACAAACAGAATAATAGTCCATGCTTATGGATAGGAAGAATCAACATTGCTAAAATGTCTATCCTACCAAAGGCTATCTACAGATACAACACAATAGCCATTAAGTTACCAACATCATTCGTCAGACCTGGAAATGACAATACCGAAACTCATATGGAAACAAAAAGACCACAAATAGTCCAAACAATCCTTAGCAAAAGAAACAAAGCAAGAAGTATCACACTTCCAGATTTCAAACTTTACTAAAAGGCTACAGCCTGGTATTGGTACAAGAACAGGCATAAAGACCAATGGAACAGAGCAGAGCTTCGGGAAGCAAAGCCTGAATTTCTCAACCAACTCATATTTGACAGAGCCTCCAACAACAAACAGTGGGGAGAGGAGAACCTATTCAGCAAATGGGGCTGGGAAAACTGGCTGATCTTGTACAGAAAGTTGAAACAGGACCCCTATCTATCACCATACACAAAAATTAACTCTAAATGGATCAAAGATCTAAATGTAAAACCTCAAACTATGAGAATTTCAGAAAACACAGGAGACACCCTTATGGAAATTGGAACTGGGAACCAATTCCTGATCAGAATCCTGAGTGCCCATACCATAAGCAATAAGAAAAACAAGTGGGTCCTCATCAAATTGACGAGCTTCTGCAAAGCAAAAGAAACTGTGAAAAGAGCAGGGAAAAGAAACTGTGAAAAGAGCCCACAGAATAGAAAAAAAAATTTGTCAACTGTATATCTGACAAAAGTCTAACATATGGGATCTACAGGAAACGCAAACATGTCAAAAGGAAAAAAAAACAGACAGCCCCATTAAAAAGCAGGCAAAAGACATGAATAGACACTTCTCAAAAGAAGATATATGGGCAACCAACAGACATATGAAAAAGTGCTCAGCCTCACTAATCATCAGAGAAATGCAAATCAAAACCACATTGAAATACAGCCTAATCCCAGGAAGAATGACCATCATTAATAAAACAAACAACAACAGATGCTGGCAAGGATGCGGAGAAAAAGGAACGCTTCTACACTGCTGGTGGGAATGCAAACTACTGCAACCTCTCTGATAGACAGTGTGGCACTTTCTGAAAGAACTAGAAATTGACCTTCCATATGATCCAGCAATTCCACTATTGGGAATATACCCAGAGTAACTCAAACCATGCTACAAAAATGATACTTGCACACGAATGCTTGTTGCATCTCTATTCACAATAGCAAAAACATGGAACCAACCATGATGCCCATCAAAGCTGGACTGGATAAAAAAAATGTAGTACATACACACGATGGAATATTATGCGGCTTTAAAGAAGGACAAACATATGGACTTAACAGCAACTTGGATGGATTTAGAGTTAATCATACTCATTGATCTATCACAGAAACAAAGAACAGAGTACCATATGGTCTCACTCATAAGTGGACTTTGAGCAATTATCATAATACTATAAGAAAGAAATTGACAGTAGTGGAAAACTGCTGGGGAGGGGAGTGAGTGGGATTTGCAGTTTAGGGGACTTGCTTGGGGAGGGAGGGGCACACCTCATCAACAAGGGTACCTGCATAATCAATATTTGTATACCTAACCCTGAATTGTACCTCACATCTTTAAAATAAAATAAAAAAAAATTAAAACTGGGAGCATGAAAACTGTGTTCCTTTTGCTGAGGATTGTCTTAGCTATTCATGCTCTTTTTTTTTTCTTATGACTATCTGTATTGTCATTTCAAGGATTTGTGAAAAACAATGTTCGCAATTTGATGGGTATTGCATTAAATTTGTAGATTACCATGGTTAGCATAGACATCTTGACAATAATGATTCTTCTGATCTATAAGCACGGGATGTTTATCTTTTGTTTGTGTCATCCTTGATTTCTTTGAGTAGCTTTTTGTAGTTCTCACTTTGAAGTTCTTTCACTTCTCTGGTTAGGGGGATGCCAAGGTATTTGCATTTAATTTTGTTGTGAGTACTGTGAATGAGATTGTGTTTTTTATTTGGTTCTCTGCCTGCTTACTGTTGGTGGGTAGAAATGCAGCTGTCTTTTGCACAGTGATTTTGTAACCTACGACCTAAAGTCATTTATCAATGCAAGGCTTTTGACAGACTTCCTTGGAATTTTTAGGTGTAAATCATATTGTCTGCAAAGAGGGATAGCTTAACTCTTCTATCTTTATATGGACACCCCTGATTTTTTTCACTAACCTGATAGCTCTGGATAGGACTTACAGCACTATGTTTCTTTGAAGGGGTGAGAGTGGGCATCCTTGTCTTATTCCAGTTCTTAGGGTGAATGTTCCCAGCTTCTGCCCATCATGCACAATGTTGGTTGTGGGTTTATCATAGTTGACTCTTACTGTTTTAAGAATGCTCCTTCAATGCCTACACGCATAAGGATTTTTATCAAGAATGGATGCTGGCTTTTGTCAAATGCTTTTTCTGTGTTTAATGAGACAGTCATGTGGTTTTTAACTGTACATCTATTAACATGTTGAAATACATTTATGGCCTTGCAAATGTTGAACCAGTCCTGATCCTGGGAATTAAACCAACCTGGCTATGGTGGATGATTCCTGAGATATGTTGTTGGATCCAATTTGTTAGAATCTTGTTGAGAACTTTTGCCTCTATGTTGATTGAGGAGATTGGCTTGTAATTATCTTTCCTTGTTGGATCTTATCTGGTTTGGGTATCAGTATAATTTTAGCTTCATAAAATGAGTTGAGGCGAATTTCTTCATTCTCATTTGATTGGAATGCTTTCAGTAAGATTGGTATAAGCCTCTTCTTGTATGTCTTATAGAATTCAGCTGGGAACCATCTGGTACGAGGCTTTTTATTTTTTTATTTTTGGCACAGTGGTTTCTTATGGCTGAATCAATTTCCTGGATTGTTATTGGTGTGCTTAGAGCTTTAATGTCTTCTCACTTCACCCTTAGAATATTGTGTGATGCCAGAAAGTCCTCCATTTTCCTTAATTTTTTTAAAAAGTTTATTTGGATACAGGCATTCATAGTAATCTCTGATAATCTTTTGAATTTCTTCAGGGTCAGTTGTGAATATGTCTTTGTCATTTTTAATAGTGTTTATTTGGATTTTCCTTCTTTCTCTTTAAAAGTCATCTTGCCAGGTTTCTGTCAAACTTAATTATTCTTTCAAAGATCTAGCTTTGTGTCTTGTGATCTCTCTATTGTCTTCAATATCCTAAAGTTGTGATGTTATCTTGGTGATGTGGATTTTTCTTTTTTTCTTTTTCTGTTTTCAAGTAAAATGCTAGATGACAGTTTTTATGGTTTTATTTAAACTCAAAATGTTCACATGAGCTGTCTATTCATTTTCTTCACTGCACAGCCTGGCATTAGGATTGGTGACTCTGATGACCAGCTGGGCTGCTCTTTCTACAATGGCTTTGTGGTTCTTGGAGGAAACATTGTGAGCAATCTTAGCATAATAAGATATGTTGCACATCACCAGCACTTCCAGCTCCTTGACATTGTGGACCAGGAACTTCCGGAAACCACTAGGCAGCATGTGCTTTGTTTTCTTGTGGTTCCTGTAACCAATGTTGGCTATCAAGATCTGGCCCTTTAATCTTCTATGCAACCTGTTGTCAATACCTTTGGGCTTCTGCCAGTTATGCTTAATCTTGACATATTGGTCTGACTGGTGCCAGATGAACTTCTTGGTCTTCTTTTTGATGATCTTGGGTTTCACCAGGGGTCTGAGGGTAGCCATGATGCCAGGTAGGAGATGGCAGCCACCTTGGTAGGCAGTGCCGAGGAAGAGCTACTGAAATTAGGATTTAGATGATCTTGCATTCTCAGCTCCCTTAAGTATGAAATTAGGCTGTTTAATTTTTATCTTTCTATTTTCTTGATATGTGATGCAATGCTATGAATTTCCCTTTCAACACAGATTTCATGGGATCCCAGAGATTCTGATAAGATGTATCTTTGCTTCTAGGAAATTTTTCATTTCTGTTTTGATTTCTGTGTTGTCCCAGAAGTCATTCAGCAGCATGCTTTTTGGTGTCCAAATCTTTGTGTGTTTGGGGGAAAACTTGTTTATGACAATGTTTATTTTTATTTCATCGTGATTTGAGAGATACGTGGTATTATTTCAATTTGTGAAAATTTGTTCACACTTGATTTATATCTGAGGATGTGATTGATTGCGGAGTATGTACCATGTGCTGATGAGCATAATATTTACTCTGTAGATGTTAGATGGAGTGTTCATTCGATTTCTAGTAAATCCACTTGATTGAGCATCAAGCTAAGGGTCTGGATCTACTTTTATTTTTTTCTCGATGTTCTGTCTGGGGTTCTTCATATTTATTTCTCCAACTATGATTGCATGAGTGTCAATGACCTCTCTTAGTTTACTTAGTAGCTATTCTATAAAACTTGGTGCTGCAGTATTGGTTGCATATATGTTTAAGATGAGTATTTCTTGTTGGTGGATTGAGCCTTTTAACATTATGTGGTGTTCTTTTCAACTTTTGATGGTTTGAAGTCTGCTTTGTCTGATGTCTTAATAACTATTCCTGTTCTCTTATGTTTTCCATTTGCCTGAAAGATTATTTTCCAACCTTCAACTTTTAACCTTTGGGAATCCTTTATAGTGAGATGAGTTTTCTGGAGGCAGCACACAGTGGGATACTTTAGTCTGATTTTTTAGCCCGTCTCATCTCTCTTTAACCACTCATAAAGTGGGTATGTACTACTACTCAGCCTGAAATAGCATTTTCAGTCTTTTTTCTAACCTAAGATTATCTGTACAATATAGAGGGAGGAAGATGCTAGTTCTAGATTTCATTATAATTTTCTGACTTGGTTTTTTCTTAATAATGGTCTGCTTTTGGTGTTTCTTACTGGATACCATTGTGTGTTTCAGGTTTTGGATTCTAGCAGGCTGCTACTATAGCCTTAATTTTTTAATCTTTCCTTTTTTTGATGTTCTTAAAGAGACATTTTATTTTTAGTAATGCTAATACATTTTTATATAGTAACTCCTTTTCTCTTTTGCATAATAACAAATTGTACAAAGTAATGTTATGATTCCCTCTATGACCAACTTACAGTACCAAGATAAAATGCATTTGCTCAGAAAAGTGTTCTACATTTCAACTATGGATTTTCTGACAATTTTCTCATGACTAATTTTTAGTAAATTCCAAACCTTTTGGGAACATTCCAACTGAGGAATTTAATATTAACAATAATGAGAAATAATGGAATTCTAATAAACCCTGTTCATTTAAATGACTACTACACAATTATTTTGATTCTTCATAATTTTGTTCCTTCTGTATTCCTGGAAAATTTCCAGACTGAAATGTTAAGATGTCTCTAGTGCCTTTGATATTTCTATTTTATCTTTCAATGTTGCATTGATTATTTTGTATTCAAAATATATGTGCTAAATTTTTTATTTTTATAGAGCCCATATCATTTGGTAATAAGTAGTAACAGCAAATACAAGATTAAGGTAAATTATGGATCAATTGAATCAGAATTGGAACAAAAACAAAATATCTTTATCTTCATGTCTACTTTGGAATTTATCTTTAATCTAAGACTGACTATCCACTGCCAATGAAATAAATTCAAAAGTTGAAAAATACATATGTTGTCTAGAGGATCAAAGAAACTTTTGCAGAAGATATATTTGTGCTGAGCCTTGAAAATTTAGGTGTAATGTTGTCAGGAAGTAATAAAAGACAAAGAGAATTCCAAATAGATAGAGTTGCCAAATAAAATACAGGCCCCACAGTTAAATTCGTATTCCATATAAACAAAAACTAAGAATTCAGTATAAATCTGCCCTACAAATATTTGAGAAGTACTTACATTAAAAAAATACTGTTTTACTAGTTTAGCCTGTGAACTCTAAAAGTATTTACAAATAAATATATGGACACAGCCATAGTTTTGTTAAGTACTGGCCAGGACATGTTTTCCTAAGCTTTGGCCCCCTCCCTTAGCTTGAGGAGGTGAATCTTCTCTCCCTCTCTCATCTACTCTCTAAATAAACTATATTTTCCATTATTAAAAAAAAGTATGAATGAGTATGCTGTAGATTACTTTTAGTTAGCTATAGAAATGAAAGGAACACTAATCCAAATCCTCCCAAACATGCTCAAATGGTCAAATAGAACTGAGCACAAAAACACATATTAAAAAACATAAAACTAAACATAAAATCATAATTAGCTCTATCTTTTTGGTCAAACAATTCATAAAGGAGAAGAAAGACAGGAAACCCTTACTATTGACACCTTTCTGCACAGTGCTAACATTCTTTGCCTGATGGATGCCTCCAGCAACAGTTGTGGTTATTTTTTATTCTCTTCTTTTCTTTCCTATTGACAAAAGATACATAATACAAAAATTGCTATTTATAATAAGACCAGGTGAATAAGGAGGATAAAACAAGAGAGTCATGTGTTTTTGGTCAAAAACTTCTGACCTGTTTTATGTACCAAATTAGTGGCATTAATTATATGAACATTGTAGGGCAAACATTACCACCATCCATTTCCAGAACTTTTAAAAATCATCTTCTACTGAAAATCTGTACCTATTAAGCTAAATTTCCCCATTTCTCCCTACTCCCAGTCCATGAAATCCACCAGTCTACTCTGTGCCTCTATGTATTTAACTATTCTATGTACTTTATATAAGTAGAATCATACACTGTTTGTTTTTGTGTGTATAGCTCATTTCACTTAGCATGAACATTTTCAATGTTTATTCATTTTGTAGCGTGTATCAGAATTTCATTTCCTTTTAAAGTTAAATAATATTGCCTTATTTGTTATCTATTTATCCTTATGTTGATATGGAGGTTGTCTTCTCTTTTTGGGTAGTGTGAATTATGCTGATATAAATATAGGTACAAAAATAACTGCCTGAGTCACTGCATTTAACCATTTTGTATATATATACCTAGAAATGAAATTGGTGGATCATATGGTGTTTCCACTAATTTTGGTGAAAAGATATCACATTGTTTTTTACTTTAGATGCACCACTTTACATTCCATCAGCAATGCAATTTTTTAGGGGCCAGCATAGTTTTCCTTTTTTCTTTCCTCTCTTCCTCCCTCTCTCCCTTCTTCCTTCCTTGTTTCCTTCCTCTTTTCCTTCTTCTATCCTTCCTTTCTTACTCTCTCTCTTTCTTTCATTTGTTCTTAATAATAAACATCCTAATTGGTATGAAATTATATTGGACTATAACATGTACAAGGTAGGAGCAAAAAAAATAAATGGAATTTATGTTTAAACTTCAGTCACCTATAGAGCACTCTTCATTTGATGCAATACACCTATTGAGACACTTTTTCCACTGCTCAAAACAGTTTTTAAACTCAACAGTACTTCTGTTGTTTTTGCTTTCACTCTTTCCACATCAACAAAACATTTCTCTTTGTGGACTTTTTTCATCCAGGGAAACAAACAAACCAAAAATTCCTTGGGATGAGACCAGGTGAATAAGGAGGGTGAAACAAGAGAGTCAAGCGTTTTTGGTCAAAAACTTCTGAACACTCAGCATGGTGTGGCAGGTGTGTTGTCATGGTGGAAAAACCAATCATCTTTTTGCCACAACTCCAGATATTTCTTTCACAAATCATGACACGATCTTCTCAAGACTTAAAGATAAAGATTTTGATGGGCCGTTTTAACTGGAGGAACAAATTTGAAGTGTACTACAAGGGGCCTACCCTCCAAAAGATAATACCAGGTTTTTAGGATGGTCCTCCCTTGTGTTATTGCTTGGAAGTTTCTGGTTACTATGTCTCCATATCATATCATTTAAAGATAACAGGTTTAATAATCAAGTTGACTACTAAAGAATTATCTAATTTTGTTAAATATATACCACAATGGTCATCCTATGTCTGATCAGCCTGTGACTTTTATTGTGTGGTATTTCCTTCTGTCTTTAGGGTCCACCTCCCAAACTGGTGTATTTACCTATAAGACTCAGTTACTTCTGAGTGTCATACAGAAGAAAATAATGTGACTCAGTAATGTTAGTTAAGACACTTTATCTTGTCTAAATATCTAAATTCCAATATTTGATATTAAGCAAATGTAAAGTTTAGCTATTGTTTACAGTGTAAAGATTATTATACTCACTTTTTTCATTAACACATTCCAAGTTCATAAAGAAGTTACTCTTGATCAATCTGTACTTGTAGTTATGACCATATTCATGCTTGTTGTCTCTATATTATTTTCTTGACTTTGTTCTATATACTTATAATTATCAGTTAAATTGGTTACGCTCAACCATAAGGTAGATATTATTATTATATCCAAAATTTAAAAAGAAAATAGAAGAATAGAGAACTCAGTTAATTTGCCTCGAACCACAAATATATTAATGCAAAATTAAGAGCTTAATTTAGAAAGTCATGATTCTAAAACTTAACTCTGAACCACCATTTTATACTTTTGTCTTTTTGTCTTTTTTTTTTTTTTTTGAGTTGGAGTCCTACTCCATCTCCCCAGCTGGAGTGCACTACACACTCATGCCACCCCACTGTTGACCTGCTGGGCTCTGGCAATCCTGCTGCCTCAATCTTCCAAGTAACAGGAACTACAGGCACATGCTACTATGCCCAGCTAAATTTTTCCATTTATTGTAGAGACGTGGTCTCACCATGTTGCCCAGGCTGGTCTTGAATGCATGGGTTCAGGCAATCCTCTTGCCTTGGCTTCCCAAAGTGCTGGGATTACAGGCTTGAGTCACTGGGCCCCATTTTATACTTTTAATTCAGATAAACTGAATTGAAAGCCAATATGCTGTATCTGAGTTCTTATATATATACCAGCTAATAACTTATCTTAACTTTTCTTTTTTTAATAAACATTCGTTGTTAATGCATTCATTGTTTACTTATCCATAAAATATTTACTATAGGAAAAAAATGGCTAGACCATTGTGAAAAATAATTCAGAATATGATAGACATTAGATAATATATTAAGCAATTTGTACATTATTATATAAGAAAAGAGTCACCAGAAAACAATGATTGCCATTGACTTTCTTTAAAAATGTTATCATACTTTATAGTTATGGTATTATCATCTTTTGCTATTTACATGACCCAGACTTCAGCTTGGTTACTGTATCACTAATTAATTTGTATTTATTGCCTCTCAGTTTCCAGTGCACCACATATATTTCAACAAGGTCAGAACCCATTCCAAACCCATCGTTTCTTGAGTTCTTGCCTTGGTCTTAGGGTACCATAGAGAATTTCATTATATCTTATAATTATGATTTTATAGTAGTTAATAATTTATTCTTTTAAACTCCCCTGTTTAACCTACTTTGTGAATTCTATCATCTGACTGGAATGACTAAAACAGCTGTAGTTAAAATTCATACTTACATAGGAATATATTTTAGAAGTCATACAAACTTACCCAGCACATGGTCCCTTGGTATAACAAATTTGTTGATGTACATATGACTCAAATGTTACCATTCTGTATTTATACAACCCATATTTTAATTTTATGTGCAATTATTCCTCCTACATTTGAAAACACTACCTTATGGCTTACAATTCAATAATGCAGGATCAAGAGTTAAGAGATACAGCTTTATAATAATGGAAACATTTCATAAGAATCCCTGATTTGATTTCAGGCAAGATGGCAATGGGGCAGCCTGTTCTATGAAACCCTCTGCAAAGGAGAATGCAGAGGGTCTCTGGCTCTCCCCGCGGACTGTGGATCCCAATGTCAGCAGCCTGCTCTTCACATGGAGCTCGGCCATCACCACCACTGGGGCATCGCAGTGGTCTGGACAGCCACTGCAGCTGCAGACACAACTGCCCCCACTGCCTCCATAGTGGCCATAGTGCATCGTACCACCCGTGCCTGAGGCGATTCACGACTTCAGTCCTTGAAGCCCCTGCAGGCAAGATCTGCTGGGATCGCTGCCACCGTGATGTCCTGCCGGCCTTGGTTCTCCTCCCATGTGTCCTGAAGCAGGCTTCCATCTCCTGCCTCTGCCTGACTCCTGTCCAGCTCCACCCCCTCTAGGGCGAGCAGCTGAGATAGCATCACCTGCTGGTAATTCAAGGGAGTAAACCTACAGCCCCACTGCATAGATAGATTCCAAGGCAGTGGGAAGTGGGTTTCAGACTATCCATACACCTGTCGGCAAATACCAGGACCTGCAGGTAGATTTTGAATCACAGGTCCTCCCTTAAGTAAATCTCAAAACAGCAAAAAGGACCACCCCAACCTACAGTGCAACTCCAGAATTGAAAAAAGTAAGAGGGCATACATAAAAAATAGGAGATTGAACAAACAGAAGTAAAAGCAATCCCTCTACCCCTGAATAACAGAATTAAAGAAGACAGTGATGTGGAGGGACAGAAAAAGTAGGGAGGGGAAAAAAACCACACAAATGAAGAAAAACCAAAAGAAGGACATAGGTCTCACACAGACCCCTGGGAGACCAGACACTGAGAAAACAGATTCCGGAACACAAACAATGAAGAGCCCCCAGAATGACTCGACCCATGCAACAAACCCAGATATCAAGACATTAGTAGAGAGAATTAAAAAATTGAAGAGAGACAAGAGGAAAATAGGAAGGAGCTGATGTCAGAAATAACAGCAGTAAAGAATGCTGTTACGGAAATAAAAAACAAACTAATAAGCATGGAAAGAAGATTTAGCCAAGCAGAAGAAAGAATCTCAGAGCTTGAAGACCAAAACACACAACTAACCCAAAATGTCAAAAAATAGAAAAGAAGCTTAAAAAGACAGAACAAAACCTTCACGAGATGAATGATCACTTCAAGAGATCGAACCTAAGAGTAATTGGCCTTCCTGAGGCAGAGAGAGAAACAGAGGCCACACTGAAACAAACACTTCATGAAATCATTCAAGAAAACTTCCCTCATCTCATCAAGCATGAAAAAATTCAAACACAAGAGATTCAGAGAACACCTGCAAGACAACAAATGAGATGACCAACTCTCAGACATAATAATTTGCCTAAATAAAGTAGATATAAAAGAAATAAACCTAAAGGCTGCAAGAGAAAAAGGTCAGACTACGTACCAGGGAAGACCAATTAGAACAGCAGCAGATTTTTTATAGAAACCCTCCAGGATAGGAGAGCTTGGAGCCCTATCTTCAAAGTTTTAAAAGGTAAACAATTTCAACTGAGAATAACCTACCCATCCAAGCTAAGCTTTCATCAGTGAGGGAGAATTGAAATCTTTCCCAGATATCCAATCCCTAAGAACCTACACTGCCATAAGATCACCTCCATAAGAAACACTTAAGAAAGTATTGAATATAGAAGAAAAGGAAAAAAGAACAACAACGTTCTTCACAGGAGTACAGGCAAAACACATGATCCAACTCTAAAACCAAAAGAAAGACAACACACAAACAGGAAGAACAACAACTGTAAGAACATTATGATAGGGATCAACTCTCACATTTCAATAATTAGTTTGAATGTGAACGGACTAAATGAACCACTGAAAAGACACAGAATGGCAAAATGGATAAAATATCACTAGGCAACAATCTATTGCCTTCAAGAGACTCACCTTACTAGAAAGGACACTCACAGACTCAAAGTAAGAGGATGAGAAACAAATTTTCAGGTGAATGGAACACAAAAGAAAGGCGAAGTCACTATCCTAATCTCAGACAAAATACCCTTTAAACTATCAAAAATTTAAAAAAATACAGAAGGTCACTACATAATGATAAAAGGTTCAATCCATCAACAAGAAATATCCATCCTGAACATATATGCACCAAACATGGGAGCACCAACTTTCTTAAAGCAGCTTCTAGGTAAACTAAAAAAAGATATTGACTCCAATACCCTCATAGCTGGGGACGTTAATACCCCACTCACAACCCTAGACAGATCATCAGGACAAAAACTCAGCAACGAGATCTGAAACCTCAATGTGACTCTTGATCAAACGAACTTAATTGATACCTACAGAACACTCCATTCAAAGACCACAGAATACACATTCTACTCATCATTGCATGGAACATACCCTAAGATTGACCACATACTTGGCCATAAATCAAGCATAAGCAAATTTAAAAGGACTGAAATTTTACCATGCACCTTCTTGGACCACTGTGGAATAAAAATAATCATTAACACCAACAAGTTCCCCCCCAAACCAACAAAGACATGGACACTAAGCAGCATGATGCTAAACAACTCCTGGGTCATTGATGAAATCAAAACAGAGATTAAAAGATACCTCGAAACAAATGAACATGAAGAAACATCTTACCAAAACTCTAGGATGCCATGAAAGCTGTAGTAAGAGGGGAATTTATATCCCTACAGATGCACATGAAGAAAATGGAAGGATCACAAATTAACAGCCTAAAAAGTCACCTAAAAAAGCTGGAAAAACAAGACCAAAACAACCCTAATTTCAGCAGAAGAATCCAGATCACCAAAATAAAAGCCCAAATCCAGGACATAGAAGACAAAAAGATAATACAAAAAAATCAATGAAACAAAAAGCTGGTTCTTTGAAAGGATAAACAAGATCGATGGTCCCCTAGCCAGTATGAACAAGAAAAAGAGAGAAAAGCCCAAATAAACACAATCAGAAACACAAAAAATTAAGTCACTTCTGATCCTGAAGAAATACAAAAATCATTAGAGACTACTTTGGACACTTGTATGGAAACAAACTTGAAAACCTTTCAGAAATGGAAGGCTTTCTGTCATCACAAAACCTGCCTAGGTTGAAACAAGAAGAAATTGAGACCCTAAATAGACCAATAGCAATCAAAGAAATTGACTATGTAATAAGAAAGCTACCTACAAAAAAAAGCCCTGGACCAGATGGCTTTCCAGCAGAATTCTGCAAGGCATTTAAGGAGGCGCTTATACCAATCCTACTGAAGGTATTCCAGGCAATTGAGAAAGATAGAACTTTCCCCAAATCATTTTACGAAGCTAACATCACATTGATACCCAAGCCAGGTAAAGACCCAACAAAGAAAGAGAATTAC